>NC_084581.2:24608956-24808956 GCF_033978685.3 Nerophis lumbriciformis
GGAGAAGTGGCTGACAAGTTAGCAAGTGTCACTCGCATCGCTGACATCGTCACCGTCATTGTTTACTGACGCAGAGATGCTGACTGTGCGTTATAATAAACACGCATGCGTCGCCAGGCTCTGCATTTTATCGATAGACTCATCAGATTACATTTTTTATTATCTTTAGCAGGGGTGTCAAAAGTGTGGCCCAGAGGCCATTTGCGGCCCGCAGCTAATGTTTTAAAGGCCCACGGCACATTCTAAAAATACTATTAAAATCAACAAAAACATAACAAAAGTGGAATAAACAAGCTTACAGGTGAAATGTAATTTAGAAAAAGTTGCAATGTTGACTAATAAAACAAAGCTGTTTTTTTTCTTTGAAACTGTCATTGCTCAAAACGTAATATTGAATCAAAATCAATGTTTTTATGAATTAATGACCTAAGCAAGGCTCCGTTTACTTCACATCAAATATTTCACTTTGAAAAATATGTTTTGTGGAAGATTTTGCATATTTTGTGTGTTTGCCATAAAAAATAAAAAAAAACTGTTTTCTTTGACAAAAAGGGCAGAAAACAAACAAACAAAAAAACAACATTAAAAAAAACGGGAAAAAACTTGACGGATAGATCTGAAGTTGATGTAGACCAGGGGTGTCAAACTCAAATACAGAGTGGGCCAAAATTTAAAACTGAACAAAGCCAAGGTTGAACAAATTAACCTTTTAATATTCAATAAGTTTTGCATTGAATATTGAACAAGCAAGGCTTATATAACTTTATAGTGACATGCAAAATCGAGTTTCAAATAATAATAATATTGAAAAAAAATATTAATGGCATATCAAATACAATTGGAAAAAAAAAAAAATAATTATTTGCAGCCTTCTGAGGTAAATATCAACATTAACTTTTTCCACAGGCTAATAAATTAGAAAAGAAAATAACAATGAATAAACCAACCATTCAGGACTTTAAACTGCTCAGTTTGCAACACACTGATCTAATCTGATGTACCTGCCATCTTTTCTTGGATGCTAGTTTATTAATGTCGGGGCTCAGGCTTTGAGCTGAGGCATCTTTCATTATCGAACAAAGTTGTTCATCAGTCATTATATCTCGTCCACCCGGACCACAGTCTTGGGGGCGTGCTTTAAAGGCATTGCGTTTATCGTCCTCCACGAGCTGTCGTCACGTCTGATTTTCATCCATTCCAACAACGTGCCGGCCCGATTACAAAATATGTGCGACTCGAGCACGCACACACACATAAATGCAATGCATACTTGGCCAACAGCGATACAGGTTACACTGACGGTGCCCGTATAAATAACTTTAACACTGTTAGAAATATGCGCCACACTGTGAATCCACACCAAACAAGAATGACAAACACATGTCGGGAGAACAGCCGCACAGTAACACAACATAAACACAACAAAACAAATACCCAGAATCCCATGCAGCCCTAACTCTTCCGGGCTGCAATATACACCCCCACTGCCACCAACCCCCCCCCCCCCCCAATCCCTCCTCGGTTGAGGTGGGCGGGGTTTGGGGGGGGCGGTGAATGCGGTGTTACCGCGGTACCGCCGCTGAATATAATCGGCGGGCCAGCTCTAGTGTTAATTTGATATCGCCTCAAGGGCCAAGTGGAATTACACAGCAGGCCAAATTTGGCCCGCGGGCCAGAGTTTGACACCCATGATGTAGACTCTAGAAATTTAAGCGTTAAATAAATAATGCATGTTTGCCCTGGCACACCATTATCATCATTTCATGACCGAAGCTAAAAACTCTTTACACTTTTATACTGAAATAAATACACCTACAACTTATTAATACATGTATAGAAAAAAATACCGGCAGCGGTAAAGTTTAGATCCATGAAGGAAAGAAGAAAGTGAATGAATGTTAATAACTGAATACATTTATATATGCATAAAAATGTGTTTTCTTTTGTATTATTTTTTTTTATGAATTAAGTAACAGTTATGACAACATTTTTCCAAAACACAATAGAGAATGTGAGATATAACAGGATAATGCATACATTTATCATTTGTTTGCAAAAAGGTTACAAAAAACTGGGACCGCAAAATTTACTGTGGGAGCCCATTTGTATGACTTGATGGGGTCCCTGGGACCCCAGTTTGAAAATTCCTAGCGCCAACACTGAATATAGTAGAGTGTAAGTAAAGAAGACGTAGAATGACAGACTTAAGAATACACCTGGAGGACACATATTTATTTCAAAGAATACAAATAACGGTGTCCTCTAACTTGTCTATATTAAGCTCTGAAGAAGAGCTATTGTACATTGTTCCGTGGTCCAGTTGGTGTTGGTGGTTGATGCACAACAATGAGGGTTTGTCATGTATGACGTGGATTGTAAATGGGAAATAGAATTTTCTCAGACTTCAGTGAAATTGACTTCTGTCCCCCCAGCACAGGTTTCCTTAAAGGGCACATTTTGTTCAGAATTTTGTCTATCATTCGCAATCCTTGTGTGAGACAAGAACACATGTCTTTCTATATTTTGGGGATGGTGTGGCGCAGTTGGCAGAGTGGCTGTGCCAGCAACCTGAGGGTTCCTGGTTCAATCCCCACCTTCTACCAACCTTGTCACGTCCGTTGTGTCCTTGAGCAAGACACTTCACCCTTGCTCCTGATGGGTCGTGGTTAGGGCCTTGCATGGCAGCTCCCGCCATCAGTGTGTGAATGTGTGTGTGAATGGGTGAATGTGGAAATAAAGTCAAAGCGCTTTGAGTATCTTGAAAGTAGAAAAGCGCTATACAAGTATAACCCATTTATTTTTTTATTTTTTCTAAATCATAAGAAAAGGGTAGCAAGAGGCAGATAATGCAGCTAATGGGGATTAAATATATTCTGCCAATAAAGCCCTACAAAAAACCTTCAACAATGATTTATATACATCAGGGGTCACCAACCTTTTTGAAACCAAGAGCTACTTCTTGGGTACTGATTAATGCGAAGGGCTACCAGTTTGATACACACTTAAATAAATTGCCAGAAATAGCCAATTTGCTCAATTTACCTTTAACTCTATGTTATTATTAATAATTAATGATATTTATCTTTGAGGAAACACTGATCATCTTAATGATTTCTCACAATAACTATATATAGAAACAGATAAATATCAATATGCAACACTTTATTTTTATAGTTTCTCTAAGTGCACATTTTTCAAATTGAACATTTTCAAATGATCACTTCTAAGACAGTCTTGTGAAATCACAATATCCCATTTTAACTAGCTAGCCATTAGCATTTTTTAACAAATCATGAATTACTTTGCACCATGTTTGTACAAATAATAACTCATGTAAAATACAAAAGTCAACACTCAAATTTTTAAATAAATCATGTCACACTTTGAACTGGACACCAAATCTGTTATCTGTTTCTTTGTCAGTTAGTGAACACCAAGTTTTTAAAATATTTTCTTGCATTTTCAAATTCTATTTGAGTTTTGTCTCTCTTAAAATTAAAAATGTCAAGCAAAGCGAGACCAGCTTGCTAGTAAATAAAAAAAAATAAAAAAAATAGAGGCAGCTCACTGGTAAGTGCTGCTATTTGAGCTATTTTTAGAACAGGCCAGCAGGCTACTCATCTGGTCCTTATGGGCTACCTGGTGCCCGCAGGCACCGCGTTGGTGACCCCTGATATACATGGACTTAGATTTAGACAAACTTTATTGATCCAAAAGGGAAATTGTTTCTCTCTGCTCCTTCATCATTGTGCCGGCACGGCATCCCCGGCGCTTTTTCCGTAGTTCCACGGAACAACCGAGCAAAGCCAAACACAAAACGGCCCGAAAAGAAAAACATAAGTAAAGAAAACACACACAAGCACCCAAGAACCATAATTTGTGGTTTATGGAAAAGATAAGTGATTAAAAAAAAGCAAGAAAAGTTGAGAATAATACCAAAAATAGCGTAAAATGAAGGAAATCAAAGGAGCTACTGTGATGTGCTGCCAGTCTTTCAGGCGCATCAAAGAAAATAATAGTATAAGTATGTAAGGTAGTAGCAAAGCACATACATAATAGCATGTGATATTTGTGTATTTTGGTCTTATTTTTTGGGTGCATTGATTTTACAGAGCGCATTGCAATATTAGCTATTTCCTTCAACGACGACTACTACTAATCATTGCAGACTTCGTGAGAGCCGACGATAAATGCTCCGGAACAAATAATGATCCAAAACCTTATCTTTTTGAGCCTGAATACACGGGGAGTGAAATACAAGTTTTAGAAGCTGGGTGATAAGCAGATCCAGCTAAAGTTGACCAACTTCTCCACTTTTGGCCACAGCCTTCTTCTATACAAGTGTGAGGCATGATTTACAATCGAGCATGAACTTTTACCAAATCAGAGCTTCAGTAGCTACGTTACCTCCGTGGTCATGTTAATGAAAATAGTTCCTCGGCGTTAGCTCTTCCAATAACAATGTTTGCTAAACTTGGTTACTATGCAGGTCACAGCATGTAAAAAATGGTAAATGGGTTATAATTGGGGGCGGTATAGCTCGGTTGGTAGAGCGGCCGTGCCAGCAACTTGAGGGTTGCAGGTTCGATCCCCGCTTCCGCCATCCTAGTCACTGCCGTTGTGTCCTTGGGCAAGACACTTTACCCACCTGCTCCCAGTGCCACCCACACTGGTTTAAATGTGACGTAGATATTGGGTTTCACTATGTAAAGCGCTTTGAGTCACTTGAGAAAAAGCGCTATATGAATTCACTTCACTACTTGTATAGTGCTTTTCTACCTTCAAGGTACTCAAAGCGCTTTGACACTATTTCCACATTCACCCATTCACACACACATTTACACACACATTCACACACTGATGGCGGGAGCTGCCATGCAAAGCCCTAACCACGACCCATCAGGAGCAAGGGTGAAGTGTCTTGCTCAAGGACACACCAAACGTGACGAGGTTGGTAGAAGGTGGGGATCGAACCAGGAACCCTCAGGTTACTGGCACAGCCACTCTTCCAACAGCGCCACGTAGTCCCCAAAAATATATTGTTGGCGGTTTTGGATGTCCTTAGGGGGCTTTTTAGGCAGAATAGATGAATCCCATACCAACATTGTTAACTACCTCGTACTAGCTATTCTTTTTTCTTTTTTTTTACAATTTAGACTTCACAAAAAAGAGAAAACGTGTGTTCTTTTCTCAAATAGGATAGGCAATTGAATGATAGGCAAAAAAAATTTAAAAAGTGCAGTTGCTAACACCTTTGAAATGAAGCACCTCTAGCAAGCCATTTACGACGCCAAAGACAGTATGCGCAAGAGGTTTAGTCTGCTTGGCTCTTTGTTATGTACAATTTTTGTTTTGATATATTGACTATAAACAGAATTACATGTATAAAATATTCTATATTGACTATTGGCTGATTTTTCAGATTGGTTCTACAAACCTCGTTTCCATATGAGTTGGGAAATTGTGTTAGATGTAAATATAAACGGAATACAATGATTTGCAAATCATTTTCAACCCATATTCAGTTGAATATGCTACAAAGACAACATATTTGATGTTCAAACTGATAAACATTTTTTTTTTTTTGCAAATAATCATTTAACTTTAGAATTTGATGCCAGCAACACGTGACAAAGAAGTTGGGAAAGGTGTCAATAAATACTGATAAAGTTGAGGAATGCTCATCAAACACTTATTTGGAACATCCCACAGGTGAACAGGCAATTTGGGAACAGGTGGGTGCTATGATTGGGTATAAAAGCAGATTCCATAAAATGCTCAGTCATTCACAAACAACGATGGGGCGAGGGTCACCACTTTGTCAACAAATGCGTGAGCAAATTGTTGAACAGTTTAAGAAAAACCTTTCTTCAACCAGCTATTGCAAGGAATTTAGGGATTAATAAGTAATATCATCAAAGGGTTCAGAGAATCTGGAGAAATCACTGCACGTAAGCAGCTAAGCCCGTGACCTTCGATCCCTCAGGCTGTACTGCACCAACAAGTGACATCAGTGTGTAAAGGATATCACCACATGGGCTCAGGAACACTTCAGAAACCCACTGTCAGTAACTACAGTTGGTCGCTATTATCGGACATCCCTAATATATATATATATATATATATATATATATATATATATATATATATGTATGTGTGGGAAAAAAAATCACAAGACTATTTCATCTCTACAGGCCTGTTTCATGAGGGGGGGTTCCCTCAATCATCAGGAGATTTTAATGGGAGCATTCACATACCATGGTTTATATAGGGCACAGAGTGGGTGGGTACAGGCTGGCGTAGAGGCGTGGTGATTGGCTCATGTGTTACCTAGGAGGTGTTTCCGTCTGTGGCGGCATGCTGTTACAATTTCGCTGCGCTTGTTGAGGGATGACAGGTCTGGACGGTAAATAATAAACAGTTTCTCTTTCAAGCATAGGTTGCATCTTTTATTACCACTATTGTAAGGTGTGCTGGATGCAAGAATTTGCCATGTTATTGAATATTCAACATTATTGTCTTTGAGGTCCCAAATGTGTTTGCTGAGTTCTGTGGTATTCCGCAGGTTTTGGTTCCTGAAAGAAGCCTTGTGATTGTTCCATCTGGTTTTGAATTCTCCCTCGGTTAATCCTACATATGTGTCGGATGTGTTAATGTCCTTGCGTGTTACCTTAGATTGGTGAACAACTGATGTTTGTAAGCACCCCCCGTTGAGAGGGCAATCAGGTTCCTACGCCAGCCTGTACCCACCCACTCTGTGCCCTATATAAACCATGGTATGTGAATGCTTCCATTAAAATCTCCTGATGATTGAGGGAACCCCTCTTGAAACAGGCCTGTAGAGATGAAGTAGTCTTGTGATTTTTTCTTTTCCCACACATACATATATATACATATATATATATATATATATATATATATATATACGATTCGATTCAGTATCGAATCTTGGGGTCACGATTCGATTATAAATCGATTTTTTCGATTCAACACGATTCTCGATTCAAAAACGATATTTTTCCGATTCAAAACAACTCTCTATTCATTCAATACATAGGATTTCAGCAGGATCTACCCCAGTCTGCTGACATGCAAGCAGAGTAGTAGATTTTTGTAAAAAGCTTTTATAATTGCAAAGGACAATGTTTTATCAACTGATTGCAATAATGTAAATTTGTTTTAACTATTAAATGAACCAAAAATGTGACTTATTTTATCTTTGTGAAAATATTGAACACAGTGTGTTGTCAAGCTTATGAGATGTGATGCAAGTGTAAGCCACTGTGACACTATTGTTCTTTTTTATTTTTTTTTTTTATAAATGTCTAATGATAATGTCAATTAGGGATTTTTAATCACTGCTATGTTGAAATTGTTACTAATATTGATACTGTTTTTTGTTTCACTACTTTTGGATTGTTCTGTGTCGTGTTTGTGTCTCCTCTCAATTGCTCTGTTTATTGCTGTTCCCAGTGTTGCTGGGTCGGGTTTGGTTTTGGAATTGGATTGCATTGTTATGGTATTGCTGTGTATTGTTTTGTTGGATTGATTAATAAATAAATTTTAAAAAAATCGATACTGAATCGTACAATGTGAGAATGGCGATTTGAATTCGAATCGTTTTTTTCCCCACACCCCTAATATATACTGTATGTATATATATATATATATATATATATATATATATATATATATACACAGTGTATATATATATGCTGCATCACCTCCCTACCACACCCGCTGGATCAGAGATATTTGTTTCTATCCTAAATTGCAGACATTGAAATTTTAAATTTAAAGAAGTATGGGGTGCTTTCCTAAAATATGTAAAGGAGACTGATCTCCGGTTTGGCCCCGATTGAGACGTGGTTGAATTGTGGATGATTGATGAGCCTTTTGTTGGGGCCCTTCGGAAGCGCAGACGTCTGTGGCTTTGTATCAATATTTGCCTGTACTTATTTGATATTGTTTTTTTGTCCTTTAGGTGGGGGGAAAAAGAACATTAGATTTGTATTGTATTGCGTTTCTCTTAACTGTTGGCAAAACGATCAATAAAGACATGTTAAAAAATATATATTTATTTAAATGAAAAGTGCTGAACAAAGAAAATCTATTATAATTATGGATTATTGTTGGCAGAGGATGTGTGCCCTACCCACACACTAACACTCATCAAAAATTAAAAGGGAAAAATGTAAACATATTCAAAGTAACAATAGTCTGGCTTTTAAGAAGGTAGAACAATATTCAATGTTTCTTCTGCCAAGGAAATTATATTGTGTGTTTGTTGGTTATGTATGTACTTGTTTGTGAAAAAAAAAACTATTTAAAAATTGTTAAAATATTTCAGTGTGGTTATAAGTACTTTACTTTTAAGATACTGTGATGATAATGATAACTGTGATCATTTTTTTCACAATAATCGTGATATGAAATGTTCATATCGTATATTCCTACGGTAAGACTTTAGTATGGGGAACACATATTCATCATTAATTAGCAGCTTAGCTTATTAACATGCAAATGAGCTCTTAATTAGTCATTATTAAGTACTTATTAATGCCTTATTCTGCATGGCCTTATTATACAACCAGTAAGCCATTAACTAAGAGTCTGCCCTCAATAACCTCAGAATTATTGCTTATTAGTAACCCTAACCCTTATATGTTCCCCTAGTGTCCAAATAACTCTAAATTAAGTCTTTGTTACTTTAATAAGCAACTAATTAATGGTGAATATGTTCCCCATACTAAAGTGTTACCATTCCTACAGTACTGGTAGATCCGATTAATTAGTGTGACGTGCAAGTCATTACGTTTTTAAGGCATTATTTCAACAACATAACCGACATTCTTTAAATATGTTTGTATAGACATATTTGCGTTCGAATATGCGACCATGACTAAAATGGCAAACCAAACTATGTTGCAAGTCTCCAACTGGCAAGTCACTGTTGACACAGTTTTTGACTGCGGCTAAGAAGTTCCATCTGCAATACGAGCACCACTTTCTCTTCTCACACTGAATCATCAGTACTGCTACCCAAAAGCCACTAAACCACATTCTCTGTCCTGTCACATCTGTGTCAATCTGAAACCATCATGTTTCGTTGTTCACCTTGTACACTTGACTTGACTTTTCTATACAAAACCCAAAACCAGTGAAGTTGGCAAGTTGTGTAAATGGTAAATAAAAACAGAATACAATGATTTGCAAATCCCTTTCAACCTATATTCAATTGAATAGACTGCAAAGACAAGATACTTAACGTTCGAATCGGTAAACGTCGTTATTTTTTGCAAATATTAGCTCATTTGGAATTTGATACCAGCAGCATGTTTCAAAAAAGCTGGCAAAAGTGGCAAAAAAGACTGAAAAAGTTGAGGAACGCTCATCAGACACTTATTTGGAACATCCCACAGGTGAACAGGGGGATGTTGTGGCGCCGTTGGGAGAGTGGCCGTGCCAGCAACCTGAGGGTTCCTGGTTGAATCCCCACCTACTACCAACCTCGTCACGTCCGTTGTGTCCTGGAGCAAAACACTTCACCCTTGCTCCTGATGGGTCCTTGTTAGGGCCTTGCATGGCAGCTCCCGCCATCAGTGTGTGAATGGGTGAATGTGGAAATAGTGTCAAAGCACTTTGAGTACCGTATTTTTCGGACTATAAGTCGCAGTTTTTTTCATAGTTTGGCCGGGGATGCGACTTATACTCAGGAGCGACTTATGTGTAAAATGATTGCCTGGGTTTTATCAAATAAATGTCCCCAAAAAATGCGACTTACACTCCAGTGTGACTTATATATGTTTTTTTCCTTCTTTATTATCATACCTGCCAACTACTCCGGTTTTCCCGTAATTAGTACGGTTTTCATCAACCTATTCCGGGTTACGGTTGCAGTGATAAAAAAATACGGTTTTTCATTAATTAAAAAAATATATTTTTTAAAAAGTTTTATTCACGAAATCGCGTAACAACAATGACAATCGACACTGCTTCCCGTAACTTCCTATCGAGCCATTCCGAATGCCATGCGCGAGGCTATTTATAGCACCGCTGCCAAGCACGAGGCACCAGTTGTATGGCGTCACATTAGTGCCAAAAATCCGAGCGCATAAAAACTGTTATCGCGCGCTGATTCTCCACTTCGTGCGCGCGCGCAACACCATTTTGCGCGCGCGTGGTGCCTTTTAGCGCGCGCGCGGTGCCTTTCTGCGCGCTCTCTGTGTACTCCTGGCATGTCTCCTCGCGCTGTCATGTTTCTTTTTGGCACTTTGGGGGCGGGTATGCTTAGACGGCACCTTCTTTCTGATTGGTCAGGCGAAAAACGCTGAAAAATGCTCAGAGCCAATCAGAAGTATAGCAGGGCGGGTCATCGTCAATATGTATCAAGATTTACGGAGGAAGAAGTGGATAAAAAAATGTCGCGCGCTGATGAAGGTTATTTCATACCACATAAACACAATACAGGGTAATACAAAATGTGACCCAAATAAATAATAAGACAACAAACACCATAATCACATCTTTCAGCCAGAACTGGTCCACCAGCAATAACATTATTTTATATTTTCACTTCTTCTTGAACATTTGTTTTCTAATTTATGGAATTTCTTTTGATTCAGCCATAAAATTAATGAAATAATCTTTGAATTTTGTTTTTAAAATGTTAAAAATAGCTTTTAATAATGTATTCTGAAACAGTTTAAAATAATCAGAGAACTGACTAACACTGACCCTACACAACTATGTTGCATAATTAAGTCTTTTTTTTTTTTTAAGCGAAAGAGGTCATTTCAACAGGTACAGCATCCTATGTCATATCTACATGTAATAAGATTTGTAACAAGGCAAACCGTTTGTAAATTGGTTGAAAATCGAGCAAGTTATGGTAATGTAATTAGTACATGTACCATTGACATCAATGTAATGGTTGAGGCTAGATGTCCGAAGTAAGATGGCTACAACGTTGCTACACTGGAGAATGATTGGTCATATGAAAAATGCTCACAGCCAATCAGAAAGAAGGGGCCGTCTAAGCATACCCGCTCCCAAAGTGCCAAAAAGAAACATGACAGCGCGAGGAGAAATGCCAGGAGTACACAGAGAGCGCGCAGAAAGGCGTCGCGCGCGCGCGCGCACAGAAAGGCACCACCCGTGCGCAAAATGGTGTCGCGCTCGCGCACGAAGTGGAGAATCAGCGCGCGATAACAGTTTTTATGCGCTCGGATTTTTGGCACTAATGTGACGCCATACAGTTGCCATTGTTTCCAAACGAGCGAACGATCATGGAATCAGCCGGAGAAAAATCGCAAACGAGTCTTAAACCGAAAAGAAAACTGCAGTCATTCCGTGAAGAATATTCAAAAGCCTATCCGGGAATAATTATCCGTTCCAAAAAGGGTGAAAACTACGCGAATTGCACCTTGTGCAGACAAGATTTTTCGATCGGACACGGAGGAATTAGCGATGTAAAAGACCACGTTGGGACAAAAAAACACAAGTCTAATGCCGTTGCTAGCGATACAAGTGGAAAACTTTCAACGTTTTTCGTCGCCCAAACAGTGATGGTTTTAGCAACATTTTAACCTGTCTGAATGCTAATAATCATTTTGCGTCGGCCTGAACCCCCCACCAGGACTTTGTCCTGGACCTACCAGGGCCTGCGGCCCCTGGACCCTGGCTACTAGGTTTTTCTGATTTCAAAAGTTGGCAGGTATGTATTATGCATTTTCGGCAGGTGCGACTTATACTCCGAAAAATACGGTACCTTGAAGTTAGAAAAGCGCTATACAAGTATAACCCATTTACCATTTACAGGCTAATTGGGAAAAGGTGGGTGCCGTGAAATGCTCAGTCATTCACAAACAAGGATGGGGCGAGGGTCACCACTTAGTGAAGAATTGCGTGAGCAAATTGTCCAACATTTCTCAACCAGCTATTGCAAGGAATTTAGGGAACTCACCATCTACGGTCTGTAATATCATCAAAAGGTTCAGAGAATCTGAAGAAATCACTGCACCTAAGCGGCAAGGCCGAAAACGAACATTGAATGCCTGTGACCTTTGATCCCTCAGGCAGTACTGCATCGAAAACCGACATCAGTGTGTAAAGGATATCACCACATGGGCTCAGAAACACTTCAGAAAACCACTGTCAGTAACTACAGCTTGTCGCTACATATGTACCATATTTTCCGCACTATAAGGCGCACCTAAAAACCACAAATTTTCTCAAAAGCTGACAGTGTGCCTTATAATCCGGTGCGCCTTATATATGGGTTAATATTAATATTAATTTTCATAAAGTTTCGGTCTCGCAACTACGGTAAACAGCCGCCATCTTTTTTCCCCGTAGAAGAAGCGCGCGGTGCATGCTGGGATATGTGACGTTTCATTTCCATTTGTGTGTTTATGTAAAGACCCCAAAATGGCTCCTATTAAGTGTGTTGTCTGTCTAATTATAAATAATGCAGACGAGGCGTGTTAACGGAGTTCTCAACGTTTACTCACAGCGTGCTCATAACCACATTCTAACTGCCAGCATACAACGCTTCTCAGGGCTACCGCGCATGCTCGTCACTATCGTTGCATGCTGGGTAGTGTAGTTGTTATATTTGCTAGCTCATAACATCACATTAAGAGACACGCTTACGCGCTTAATTCAATACTCGCCGTCATTCCGGGTGGATTGACAAAAGACCTCCAGCCGCTAGATATTGGTGTCAACAGGGCATTCGAAGCTAGACTGCTAACGGCGTGGGAACAGTGGATGACAGAAGGCGAACACACCTTCACTAAGACAGGGAGACAGCGCCGGACGACATACGCCAACATCTGCCAGTGGATCGTAAATGCCTGGGCAGATATTTCGGTCACAACTGTGGTCCGAGCTTTCCGGAAGGCAGGATTCACAGAACTGCTGGACAACAGCGACACTGACTCCGATTACTTCGACGAGACGGAGCCGGCCATTTTGGATCCCACATTCGCCCAACTTTTCAATTCGGACACCGAAGGAGAAGAATTCGAGGGATTTATGAATGAAGAATAACTTCAGAAAGTGAGCGTTATGTTTATTTTGTGTGTTGTGACATTAACGTTCGAGCAACATTATGTTGCTATTGCTCTGCACTATTTTGAATTTTACTATGTTTGTGATTGCACATTTGCGTACATTTTGGGAGTGAACAGAGTTGTTAGAACGCTGGTTTTTAATATATTATTAAAGTTTGACTGACCTATCTGACTGTTTTTTTGACATTCCTTTAGCGCAGTTAGATGCGGCTTACAACACGGGGCGGCTTATAGGTGGACAAAGTTTTGAAATATGCCGTTCATTGAAGGCGCGGCTTATAACCCAGGGCGCCTTATGGTGCGGAAAATACGGTAAGTGCAAGTAAAACTCTACTATGCAAAGCGAAAGCCATTTATCAACAACACCCGGAAACGGCGCCGGTTTCGCTGGACCGGGCTCATCTAAGATGGACTGATGCAAGAATGGGAAAGAATTCCGCCTGAAAAGCATGAAAAATTGGCCTCCTCAGTTCCCAAATGTTTACTGAGTGTTGTTAAAAGGAAAGACCATGTAACACAGTGGTAAAAATTCCCCTGTGCCAACTTTTTTGCAATGTGTTGCTGCCATTCAATTCTAAGTTAATGATTATTTGCACACAAAAAAAAAATACGTTTCTCAGTTCGAACATTAAATATCTTGTCTTTGCAGTCTATTCAGTTGATTATAAGTTGAAAAGGATTTGCAAATCATTGTATTCTGTTTTAGTGTACGAATTACACAACGTGCTGACTTCACTGGTTTTGGGTTTTGTACTTTAAACCTCATTACTCAACCAATTTGTTCTAGGAGCCACATTTCCAGAAATATATGAACCTGGGGGACGGACCACTCTCTTCCCTATTATTCTTATTTTGAGAACCAGCATTCTCTGCAGTGAACATTGTTTGTAAGAGTTACACGTTTCAGAAAAGACTGACACGTTATGCAAAATAAAAGTGCCCACTTCAGTGGACCCTGGCTTTCAGCAGGTTAACATGTCAATCAAGGATCTGCTAATGTGTTCACACTCGTCCTAGTTCCTTTATACCAGTGATTCTCAGACCGTGGTAAGCCGGAATACCACTAGTGGTACACCAAAGAATCACTTAAATATTTAAATAGAGTGTTACTGTTCAAACGGTGTATAATGTCACAGCGGCCAAAAATATTAAATATACTTGTTAATTAAAACCTCTGCCTTGTTTTAATGAATATGCACTGGTTGCCTGTGTCTTTTAGAGTCCATTTTAAAATGATCTTACTCGTTTTTAAATCCTTACGTGGTCTTGCCCCACCATACCTCTCTGAGCTGCTCCACCTTTATGCCCCCACCCGGTCCCTCAGGTCAGCTAATCAGCTGATCCTGGAGGTACCCAAATCAAAGCGCAAGCTCAGAGGGGACAGAGCCTTCTCTGTTGCGGGTCCCAAACTCTGGAACGATCTCCCTCTCCATGTGAGACAGGCCCCTTTTTTGGCTATTTTTAAGACCCTTCTTAAAACCCATTTTTATTCACTGGCTTTTACCCAGCATGAGACTTTAAACTGTTTTTAACTTTTAACTTTTTTAACTGTTTTTAACTTTTGAACTTGCTTGATGTACAGCTTAAGTTGTTCAACAGTCCGGGGGTCTCCGTTGTGGTATTTTAGGCTTCATAATGTGCCACACATTTTCAATGGGAGACAGGTCTGGACTACAGGCAGGCCAGTCTAGTACCCGCACTCTTTTACTATGAAGCCACGTTGATGCACACGTGGCTTGGCATTGTCTTGCTGAAATAAGCAGGGGTGTCCATGATAACGATGCTTGGATGGCAACATATGTTGCTCCAAAAGCTGTATGTACCTTTCAGCATTAATGGCGCCTTCACAGATGTGTAAGTTACCCATGTCTTGGGCACTAATACACCCCCATACCATCACAGATCCTGGCTTTTCAACTTTGCGCCTATAACAATCCGGATGGTTCTTTTCCTCTTTGGTCCGGAGGACACGACGTTCACAGTTTCCAAAAACAATTTGAAATGTGGACTCGTCAGACCACAGAACACTTTTCCACTTTGTATCAGTCCATCTTAGATGAGCTCAGGCCCAACAAAGCCCACAGCGTTTCTGGGTGTTGTTGATAAACGGTTTTCGCCTTGCATAGGAGAGTTTTAACTTGCACTTACAGATGTAGCGACCAACTGTAGTTACTGACAGTGGGTTTCTGAAGTGTTCCTGAGCCAATGTGGTGGTATCCTTTACACACTGATGTCGCTTGTTGATGCAGTACAGTCTGAGGGATCGAAGGTCACGGGCTTAGCTGCTTACGTGCAGTGATTTCTCCAGATTCTCTGAACCCTTTGATGATATTACGGACCGTGGATGGTGAAATCCCTAAATTCCATGCAATAGCTGGTTGAGAAAGGTTTTTCTTAAACTCTTCAACAATTTGCTCACGCATTTGTTGACAAAGTGGTGACCCTCGCCCCATCCTTGTTTGTGAATGACTGAGCATTTCATGGAATCTACTTTTATACCCAATCATGGCACCCACCTGTTCCCAATTTGCCTGTTCACCTGTGGGATGTTCCAAATAAGTGTTTGATGAGCATTCCTCAACTTTATCAGTATTTATTGCCACCTTTCCCAACTTCTTTGTCACGTGTTGCTGGCATCAAATTCTAAAGTTAATGATTATTTGCAAAAAAAAAAAAGTTTATCAGTTTGAACATCAAATATGTTGTCTTTGTAGCATATTCAACTGAATATGGGTTGAAAATGATTTGCAAATCATTGCATTCCGTTTATATTTACATTTAACACAATTTCCCAACTCATATGGAAACAGGGTTTGTAAATAAAGTTGGTATGGTATGTATGCCTACTACGCTACTGCATTTTGATGCCGGTCATTATGGTGGTACTTGGAGAGCCAAATGCTTTCTGAGTTGGTACTTGGTGAAAAAAGTTTGAGAACCACTGCTCTGTACAACAAGTCTCTCCAAACAAAAAATACACCCAAAAGCAACAAAACAGGCCCTGCCCTTTGGTGGGGGACGCCCAAACGGCCAGACAACGTTGGCCAAAACAATCATGGGCCTCACCATCACCGCGGCATCGCCCAAAAAGTACCCATACACACGCCAAAATCCCCCAACCAAGCTGCATTTCTCCTAACAAACAACATAAATAGCCACACAATATAACAGAGGAAACACCAAACACCGACCCGGTCCCACAAGAGCCACACTATCCCCGTTCGCGCTTCCAAACATGTCTATCCTCCCCCACTTCAACGCGGACATCGCATCCCAGCTGCCCAGACATCAATGCGTTCGCACAAGTCCAGACGTCCAAGTTCGACGCCTCCCAACGGGGGAAGACGCCAACGCATAATATCTCTCGTAGTGTTGTCCCGATACCAATATTTTGGTACCGGTACCAATATTATTTTGATACTTTGATACTTTTCTAAACAAAGGGGACCACAAAAATTGCATTATTGATTTTATTTTAATAAAAAAATCTTAGGGTACATTAAACATATGTTTCTTATTGCAAGTTTGTCCTTAAATAAAATAGTGAACATACAAGACAACTTGTCTTTTAGTATTAAGTAAACAAACAAAGGCTCCTAATTTGTCTGCTGACATATGCAGTAACATATTGTGTCATTTTCCATTCTATTGTTTTGTTAAAATTAAGGACAAGTGGTAGAAAATGAATTATTAATCTACTTGTTCATTTACTGTTAATATCTTCTTACTTTCTCTATTAACATGTTCTATCTACACTTCTGTTAAAATGTAATAATCATTTATTCATACATTGGTCATGTTCAAAGTCCTCATGTGTCCAGGGACGTATTTACTGAGTTTATAAACATAACATGAATTGTTTTTAAACGAAAGAAGATCTGATGCCAAAAAATATCGACGAAGGATGGACGTTAGCCGCTAGCTAGCTAGCCATGTCTTAAAGCACCTCTTCCTGAGGGCGTTTCAGTGTTATAGCTTCACCTTTATCTAGGGATGATGTTTGATAAGAATTTATCGAGTTCGAGCCTATTATCGAACCGATTCCTTATCGATTCTCTTATCGAGTCCAGATAGGTTGTTGTATATGGGGGAAAAAAACACAATATTTGGTTTAACAAATCACTTCACATTCTCTACTGCTCGCTACTATAGTATTACCATATCTGAGTTATTGTGCAGAAATGTAGGGAAATAACTACAAATGTGCGCTACATTCGTTAACCGTTTTACAAAAAAGATCAATTAGACTGATACATAATGTTGGATATAGAGAACATACAAACACTTTATTTATTGAGTCAAAAATATTAAAGTTTGATGATTTGGTAAAATTGTAAACAGCTAAAATGATGTGGAATTAAATGATGGAATGGATGAAGTAAAGAAGTTAAACATTGTACTGATAATAAATAAATAAATAGTGCTTACAAAGTACAAAGAAGAAGAATTATGAGAAATACTTTCAACCTTATTGAAAATAAGATATTCTTCATCTCAGTATATTAACAATGACTGAATTAATTAATTACATATTACAAAACTGTTGTATATACTAATTCACAGATATTTTATTATAAAAAGGTCAGTAAATGATGTATATATTTGTATGAAGTGGGAAAGGGGTAGGATTAAATAAGCTTTACTTCTTCCTACTCCTGTAAAGTGAAATGATATGAAACTGTGATGTATTATGATGTGGTCGGATCATGTTTTGTTTAGTTGTGTTCTGTTAGTTTTGGACTTCCTTAGTTGTTTGTGCACTTCGGGGGTTTGTTTTAGTCACCATGGTTACTTATGATTTTCACCTGCCTTGTACGCGCGCCTGTTGCTCATCAGAGACTCTATTTAAGCCTGCCTTTTCCGGTCACTCATTGTGGCTTCATTGTTTGCATTTGCAACAGTTACGTTGGCATTCTGGTTTTTGAGCTCATGATTCCTGTGCTAAAGTTACCTTAGCTTCTAGTATTCCTGTGCTAAGTAAGTTTTTGCTTTAGCTTCTCGTGCGAACGGCACACGTTCCTTTTGTTTCGTTCCTGTCTGTTGTAATGTGTATGATTTATGATAAATAAATCATCTCCTACCTGCACGCTTTCGTCCAGAGCCGTCAGTTTTGCGTCCCAGGAACGAACTGCAGCACGCTGCACCCCACAATGACAAATGACTGAGCTACGTGACGTCATTTCTTGTGATGTCACACGGGGCATTTCTTGTCAGGACGGGATTAATTCCCAGGGATTCGAATAAAGAACCAACTCTTTTTCTTTACTATAGTGGTCTCGATAACGGGTACCGGTTCTCAAAAAGGGATTCGAGTCCGAGGACTCGGTTCTTTTCTTATCGAACAACCGAGAGAACCGGATTCGAGCATCATCCCTACCCTTATCGTCAGTTTTTAAGTCAAAAAGCGTCCGTTCTCCCTTTTCTGTCTACACACTGTGTCTGCTTGTAAGTACTCCGTGATTGTGCGCTGCCGAACATGCTCCTTTGCCCGTAAAATCAGCAATGTCATGACGTGACGACGGTATCAGAAGCGGTATCGTACCGAATATGATTCATTAGTATCGCGGTACTATTCTAATACCGGTATACCGTACAACCCTGGTCTCTCGTATCTGTGTGTGCTTTTTAGCTAGCTAATGAGCTAGTGCTAGCATGCTTCTCCAGTAAATGAGCAGTATCAGTGTGTCAGTGAGTTTATCAAAGTGTTATCAATCATGGTTTTATGATAATTTTCATTTAAAAACAGTAATACTAACCACCGGGTGTCTTACCGCAGTTTATTATTTTACCGTTTATTCTTACATTACTGGTATTATGCTAACTATCACTGTATCAGAATATTTCAAACTTTTATTCTATTTTTGTATTTTCCCCATCTAAAAAAACCTTTCTGGTACAATAAAAAACTATGCATGCTACAGATAAAGTCCATGTAAACTAGAATTGTCCAACAATTTTTAATAATACACTGTGACACTATTGTTTTTGTTTTTGTTTTTTTATTAATGTTTGTAATGATAATATCAATGAGGGGTTTTTAATCACTGCTATGTTGAAATTGTTACTAATAATGATACTGTTGTTGATGATATTCATTTTTGTCTCACTACTTTTAGATTGTTCCGTGTCATGTTTGTGTTTCCTCAATTGCTCTCAATTGCTCTGTTTATTGCTATTCTGAATGTTGCTGGGTCGGGTATGGTTTTGGAATTGGATTGCATTATTATGGTATGGTTGTGTATTGTTTTGTTGGATTGATTAATAAATTCATTTAAAAAAAGTATAATAATGATAATAATAATAATACAGAAATAAATATACAAATAAGAATGACATGTATATATATTAATAATATATATACAAATGGATTGATAAAAATACACTACACTACCTGCTGAACTACTATGTCCTCCTCCCCTGGTACAGCAGCAAAAGTGGCACCCTTGGCCATTTTATTATTAAAATGGCTTCCAAACGACCGACTTCCAACCGGGACTCGTTTCTCATCGTTCATTTGGAAGAGTCGTTCAAAGGACTCAACTCGTTCGTGAACATTGCATTGCTCGTGATCGTCACAAAATATCAAGAAGCTATACTAGCTGTTTGTGTTTCAGTGTTCCTTGCAATTTATGTCATACTTTTCTTGACACATCATAAAATAAACACTTTTTTTCATGTGTAGTACAAAACCCAAAACCAGTGAAGTTGGCACGTTGTGTAAATGGTAAATAAAACCAGAATACAATGATTTGCAAATCCTTTTCAACCTATATTCAATTGAATAGACTGCAAAGACAAGATACTTAACGTTCGAACTGGAAAATGTCGTTATTTAGTGTACTGGACGACCACGGACAGCTGTTCAGAAGAAAGCACTGCATGAATGACAAGGAGGGTTTTGTTGTGTTTTGTTAGCTCAGAGAAGGTTTTTTTAGTAAAGCACCACTTAAAAATGCGTGACATTCAGCTTTGTGTTTGACTTAAACTCATGAAGTTCCTAAGTGACGTATAGGAAACATTTAGGAGTGGTTGGGTGATATAGACGATATACGATATAAATGATATGAATTTGGCCGATGATAGTTTTTAATACTAGCTAGCAGCGAACAACCTTCTGCAGACTGTAAAGCAAGGCTGCACGATTTTGAGAAAAAAACCTACATTTTTCTCTCCAAAATTGTATTTGCAATTGGATGTGCGCTTTTTATATAAATGCATAAAACTGGGAAAATAACAAGTGAAGGAAGACATGTCACTTTTAGACTGTCAATCAACATATTATTTACTCAAGGTGCCTCGCATTTCAACAATATGCAATAATTTACTTTCAAAAATATTTGGCTTTATACAGACAGACTCAGAGCTTTTGTCTACATCACCGGTGTCAAACTCAAGGCCCGGGGGCCAAGTCTGGCCCGCCGCATCATTTTAGTTGGATGGATAATTCAACAAAAGCGTGGGAAGAAGCAGAGCTTGTCGGATACGACCTTGCAATTTTTTCTGCGGAACCAAACAGTAGAGAAAACAATTATGAACGGAAGTAAAAAATTCTCACAAAAATGTTTCTAAATCATGCAAATTTGTGGGTGTAGGTTTGTCTCTCATCTCCCCAACAGACAGACTAAGATGTAAATATGTAGATATTGGTCAGGTTGAGACATTTATACATACGACTCCAACAAATTACTGTGTACTGCCCTAAAGGTTATCTGCGGATTTTCTTCAGTCTGCTCAAACATTTTTAAATAATTGCATGCACTCGCACGTGAACACATGTGGCTTTTAAAGGTTTTGACGTGGGCGACAACTTTATGTCGACTTTTTTCTGTGGGCAGACATTTTCCTATCATTGTTCTGAGTGTGGCGGCTGACTTTCACATTTTCACCTTCCTTTTTTGTCTCACAAAAAAGTACAGTTATTCTGTAAGTTTACCCACTAATAAACAGTCTTTTAGCAGGTTTATATCTAACTACCAGTTAAATGAAAATACAAGTTGTCTTATTTTTGAAGGTATTGCCATATATATCTGATTTATGACACCAAAACACTTACAAAGTTTGTGAGTAAATAAATATGATTAAAATGGTATCAATGGTATTGCAGATTCCCGAGCCATTTTGAGAGTTAATGAGCAAGCCAGTCACGTGATCCCTGACATAGAGGTAGGAACCACAGATCCCTTCCCCATCAACAACAATGCAAATCATGCAGACTTTGTGAGAGCCAAAAACGATTACTTTGGGACAAATGATCCAGAACTAGGGATGTCCGATAATGGCTTTTTGCCGATATCCGATATTCCGATATTGTCCAACTCTTTAATTACCGACACCGATATCAACCGATATATACAGTCGTGGAATTAACACATTATTATGCCTAATTTGGACAACCAGGTATGGTGAAGATAAGGTACTTTTAAAAAAATTAATAAAAATAAAATAAGATAAATAAATTAAAAACATTTTCTTGAATAAAAAAGAAAGTAAAACAATATAAAAACAGTTACATTGAAACTAGTAATTAATGAAAATTAATCAAATGAACTGTTAAAGGTTAGTACTATAAGTGGACCAGCAGGCACGCACAATCATGTGTGCTTACGGACTGTATCCCTTGCAGACTGTATTGATATATATTGATATATAATGTAGGAACCAGAATATTAATAACAGAAAGAAACAACCCTTTTGTGTGAATGAGTGTAAATGGAGGAGGAAGGTTTTTTGGGTTGGTGCACTAATTGTAAGTGTATCTTGTGTTTTTTATGTTGATTTAATTTTAAAAAAACAACAACAAAAAACAAAAACGATACCGATAATTTCCGATATTACATTTTAACGCATTTATCAGCCGATAATATCGGAAGGCCGATATTATCGGACATCTCTATCCAGAACCGTATATCGTTGATTCTCAATATAAAAAGCTCCTAGTTTTAGAAGCTTTTTTTTAGAAGCTAATATAATAACATAATATATCAGTATTTATTATATACTGTATATATAATATGTAAATATTACATATATTTTATATTGCTACTATGGTACATTTTTAGTCTACTTTATACCTTTTGTTTTCACCCTCTTTGTGTGCCCTTGTGTGCATTATCCTTTCCATCCTTTGTAACTGAGCTATTATGTGGAACAATTTCCCTTGTGGGTCAATAAAATTTGTCTAAGGGTTAGTCTAAGTTTACAGATCCAGCTTTAGTGATTTATAGCATCATGTAGCATTATTTCTAAGTGCTAAACAAGAAATACAAACTATGAACATAATAAAACAATCACTTACTGTACAATGTCTGCTCTCACTGCGATGACGACCGATAGGATGTTCATATCTTCCCGGTTAGATTAGGAATGAATCATAATCCACACAAAGGGTGCCCAAGTGTCACCGATGAACAATTTCTAGATGTATGGCTTAATCCTCCTATTATCCAGATGAGAGGCATGATTTATAATCGAGAATAACTTTGACCAGCAGTACACCGGCCGGCTCAATGCTGCAGCATAAGCTAGATAGCTCCCTGTTATTAATGAGAAAAAAAAATAGTGTGTCTGCATTAGCCCTTGTAATGACAATATTGCTAATATTTAGTTAAAATTCAGGTCACAATATGTAAATAGAGTATTGTTGGCAGGATTTGGATGGTTATTTGGTTACACCTAGTGTGTGTGTGACAATCATTGGTACTTTAACTTTAACTTTTATTTAGAGGGTTATTTGTGAGCGAAATAGAGAGCCCCCATTGACTCAATTGTTAGCAGACTTTTTATTTATTTATTTATTTATGATTTAGAATGCATTAAATAAACCATACGTGTTCATGTCTTACATAAGGATTGAGAATGAGAGACAGCAGATCTCTTTCTAATTTTTGCACATTTCCGTTATGACTGATCTGCTGACATGGTCAGAGTGCAGAAGCGTGACGTCATCGGACCCAAAATCTACGGAAATTGCCGAAGACATTCGGAGCGGAATATTCAAAATGGCTGTCTGAAATTTTCACATACTGTAGTGCATTGTAGTTTCTTGTAGTTGAAGTAGTGTATCGTATTTTATTGTAGTCTCTGTAGTATATTTGTCACGCGGGGGGTCGCAGCTCACTGCGGGGTTGTTCTTCCCAGATGCAGAACGGACAACTCCGGACGAAAGCGTGAAGATAGGATATAATTTATTCCTCATAAATCATCCAATTTACAAAATAACAGGCAAACAACAAAGGCAAGCGTGCCTAACACACGGCAACAACCTAAGGCAAAAACCTAGCGCAGGAAACATGGAACACTCACGAAACTGTGGCATGAAACAAACAAGACTTACGTAGTAGGTTGCGTGAAGCAAACAATGACGCCAGACTGAGCGTGGCGAGCAAGGTGAATAAATAGCTCTCTGATTAGTGGTTGACAGCAGCTGAGCGTGGGACCACGAACCAGAGGCAGGTGAACCCAATTAATCCCCATGATGACCAAAATAAACTCAGGAGTGCACAAACAGGAACTAAGGGAGTCCAAAACTAACAGAACATAACAAAACATGATCCGGACCACGGATCATGACAGTATTGTAGTTGTAGTAGTGTGTTGTAATTTATTGTAGGCGCAGTAGTGTATTGTAGTTTATTGTGTGAAAATAGAAAAAGATGAAGAAAAAAATATATTTTTTGTTTCAATATATTTTCTGTAGGAGGACATACATGACACAAACCTTCCTAATTGTTAGAAATCCCACTGTTTATGTTATACATCCTTCACTGATGAGAGTATTTGGCAGGCACGGTTTTTTCCTACTAATTTCAGCGATCCTTGAACCCATGTAGTTTGTTTACATGTATAACTTTCTCCGATGCTGCCACAGAAAGACGTGTTTTATGCCACTCCTTCTTTGTCTCATTTTGTCCACCAAACGTTTCGCGCTGTGAGTAAATGCACAAAAGTGAGCTTTGTTGATTTTATTGATTTGCTGGAGTGCTTATCTTTGGTCAATCCATGACTGCAAGCTAATCGATTCTAACATGCTATTTAGGCTAACTGCATGTGCATATTGCATCATTATGCCTTGTTTGTAGGTATATTTGTGCTCATTTAATTTCCTTGACTTATGTCCCCTGTGTATTGTAATTTATTGTAGTGGGAGTAGTGTATTGTAGTTTATTGTAGTCTTTGTAGTGTATTGTAGTGGTAGTAGTGTATTATAATTTATTGTAGTCGTAGTAGTGTATTGTAGTTTATTGCAGTTGTAGTAGTGTATTGTAATTTATTGTAGTCATAGTAGTGTATTGTAGTTTATTGTAATCTTAGTAGTGTATTGTAGTTAATCGCAGTTGGAGTAGTGTATTGTGTTTTATTGTAGTTGTAGTAGTGTATTGTAATTTATTGTAGTTAATAATAATAATAACATTATTACTAATATTATTTCTCTGCAAGCACACACACGTCCAGTCCACTTGATGACATACACGCCAATATTGCAGTCATGTGACCACACAACATTCTTTGTGTGAGTCATTCAGTCCCACTTTAGAATGTATTTTTGTACATTCTTAAAAACTGCGTGTTGTCAATCAGTCCAGCAAATAGTGTTATTTGTTTCTTGCTGACTCTGCTTACAATACCTTTGACATCATTATTCAGATCTTCCCTTGGATTTCTGGGCTACTCCCTCACCTTTCTCACAATCCTCCTTATCCCACTCGGCGAAATATTGCAAAGAGCTCCAGAGCGAGGATGATTAGACTGTTGTAGAGACCTTCTTTTATTTATCAATTATTGCACCAATAGCCCTCTCTTTTAGCACCAAGCTTCTTGTTGATTGTCAAACTTCTAGGCCATGCCAGTTTTGTGCGGGTCTACAATTGGAACATATTAGACATGCCCTTGGTGGTGTAGAGGTGTATTTTATAGGGCCAGATCTACTAAGATCCAAATACCACGCAAAGACTAAAATTGTGTGTACTATTAGTGGGCTTGTTGCGTGTGATCTACTAAGACTGCGTGTGCAATTGATAACTGGTGCAGACCGCTTTAATGCGCAGCTTTCACCATGAAGACACTCATTTACTGCACATTCATGTTACTATGCTCCTAACTGTGGTGTTTGGAACATGCAGCAGATCATTATGTACCACCTTTTTCTGGGCATTTGCATCTACAATGGGATTCACTTTTTTACAGTGCTAAAGGTGCACTCATGGGAGATGCTGGCACGAACTGCGAATGTTGTAGACGCAAGAAAATGCATATTGAAAGAAGGTTTTTTTCATATATGTTAAAGGGGAACATTATCACAATTTCAGAATGGTTAAAACCATTAGAAATCAGTTCCCAGTGGCTTATTATATTTTTCGAAGTTTTTTTCAAAATTTTACCCATCACGCAATATCCCTAAAAAAAGCTTCAAAGAGCCTGATTTTAACCACCCGTCCATTTTCCTGTGACGTCACATAGTGAAGCCAACACAAACAAACATGGCGGAAAGAACAGCAAGCTATAGCGACATTAGCTCGGATTCAGACTCGGATTTCAGCGGCTTAAGCGATTCAACAGATTACGAATGTATTGAAACGGATGGTTGTAGTGTGGAGGCAGGTAGCGAAAACCAAATTGAAGAATAAACTGAAGCTATTGAGCCATATCGGTTTGAACCGTATGCAAGCGAAACCGACGAAAACGACACGACAGCCAGCGACACGGGAGAAAGCGAGGACGAATTCGGCGATCGCCTTCTAACCAACGATTGGTATGTGTTTGTTTGGCATTAAAGGAAACTAACAACTATGAACTAGGTTTACAGCATATGAAATACATTTGGCAACAACATGCACTTTGAGAGTGCAGACAGCCCAATTTTCATCAATTAATATATTCTGTAGACATACCCTCATCCGCGCTCTTTTCCTGAAAGCTGATCTGTCCAGTTTTGGAGTTGATGTCAGCAGGCCAGGGAAGCTAGGGTCGATATTCTTCTCTTGATCATCTTCGGTGGCATAAGGGACGGTGTGAGCCAAGACATCCAGGGGGTTTAGCCCGCTCGTCTGCGGGAACAAACTGCCGCCATTGCTTGCCGTGCTACCGAGGTCCTTTGTCCCTGAATTGCTCACACACTCCGGCAGATTCAATGGGGGTCTGGTGGCAGATTTCTTTGACTTTATAGTTGGAAATGCATCTGCTTTGAGTGTCGCAGGATATCCACACATTCTTGCCATCTCTGTCGGAGCATAGCTTTCGTCGGTAAAGTGTGCGGAACAAACGTCCAATTTCTTGCCACTTTGGCATCTTTGGGCCACTGGTGCAACTTGAATCCGTCCCTGTTGGTGTTGTTACACCCTCCGACAACACACCGACGAGGCATGATGTCTCCAAGGTACGGAAAACAGTCGAAAAAACGGAAAATAACAGAGCTGATTTGACTCGGTGTTTGAGAAAATGGCGGATTGCTTCCCGATGTGACGTCACAACGTCATCGCTCCGAGAGCGAATATTAGAAAGGCGTTTAATTCGCCAAAATTCACCCATTTAGAGTTCGGAAATCGGTTAAAAAAATATATGGTCTTTTTTCTGCAACATCAAGGTATATATTGACGCTTACATAGGTCTGGTGATAATGTTCCCCTTTAATAACTAGGGGTGTAACGATGCGTGTATTTGTATTGAACCGTTTCGGTACGGGGGTTTCGGTTCGGTTCGGAGGTGTACCGAACGTGTACACATGCTAGCAGCGGCCGGACTAGGACAACGTGTAAAAGCCAGAGCTGGAAGACCCTCCTGCCTTGTTAAGATCTCCCGTTTGGGAACACTTTGGCTGCGCGATACAACAATGGAGGACGGAGGTTTGCCAACATTGTTCAGCAGCTGCTTCTGACAACACGTCAAACATGTGTTGCACCTTTCCTGCTTCCAGCTCCCAGACTGTAGTCGAGGAGCGCAGGGGATACACTCCTCCAGGGCCGATGTATTCTCGGGGGTAACACCCTTCACTCTACCTGGCAGTGGGTCTCCACAGCTCCGGACTCCAGAGTAAATGACGAGTCCGGCGATTAGTTGCAAATCGTGGCTTTATTGAGGTCTTGCACACAGCCAATCCCACAAAACACTAGCCACTGCCCGCACTCAGGCTACCGCTCCCTCACCTCGCTTGTCCACACACTCACCTCACATGCTGTCACATATTAAAGGGCCACACACACACATAAGCTACTCTCATAACACATGCTAACCCATTTTAAAGCGTCACCACCGCATTCAAGCAGCCTTTCCTTGGCGAGTCAGGCAGGGCTAAAGCAATAACAAATGTTTTTATAGCAGCAGATTTAAGTCCATACTGCATTAGAAACTAGATTTTGACCCACTTCTATGGTGGAAGAACAATGAGCCCATATATCCTGTTACTGCCAAGTTAGCCAGGCTGGGGTTAATCTTAGGCTGAGTTGACTTGAAACTGTTTAATGTTGCACTTTTTATATGTAGAAGAAAAGTTTTGTCATTTTTATTTAATCTGAGCAACAACTTGAGGCAGTTTAATGTTGATTAACGTGTACCCCGACTTAAACAAGTTGAAAAACTTATTGGGGTGTTACCATTTAGTGGTCAATTGTACGGAATATGTACTGTACTGTGCAATCTACTAATAAAAGTCTCAATCAATCAATCAATCAAAAAAAGCACTTTATATGTAGAAAGGTTTTGTTAGGAAACCATTCTGAGCCTTATCTTGTTTAGTTTATATTTCATATATGTTGACCACAATAACCCTGGCAATGGACCCTGTGTGTATATGTATGTTATGCCATTGTTTACAAATTTTGTAAATAAATAACCAAAAAATGTATAGTTTGTTGTTTTCTTACTGTACCGAAAATGAACCGAACCGTGACCTCTAAACCGAGGTATGTACCGAACCGAAATTTTTGTGTACCGTTACACCCCTATTAATAACATATGGAAAATACAATTGTCATTAAAAAAAAACGCTAGGAGACGCCAAAACGCATCAACTTAATTTGTCTTAATCAGCCCCTTAAGTCATCTAGCAGCTATACAATTATAAAATGATATTGCTGAATAGACATGTCTAATATTTTTGGTTTTGACGGTCCATATTTGTTGACATGAATACACGGAGCTGCAGTGCAATCCCCTCCTTTCTCAGCATAATTTGTAGGTCAGCAAATGTGTTGAAAACGCAGGCCTACATTCCAATACAAACTACAATACAGGCCAAAAGTTTGGACACACCTACTCCTTCAATTTGCTTTCTTTATTTTCATGACTATGTACATTGTAGATTGTCACTGAAGGCATCAAAACTATGAATGAACACATGTGGAGTTATGTACTTAACAAAAAAAGGTGAAATTACTGAAAACATGTTTTATATTCCAGTTTCTTCAAAATAGCCACCCTTTGCTCTGATTAGTGTTTTGCACACTCTTGGCATTCTCTCGATGAGCTTCAAGTGGTAGTCACCTGAAATGGTTTTCACTTCACATGTGTGCCATATCAGGGTTGATTAGTGGAATTTCTTGCTTTATCAATGGGGTTGGGACCATCAGTTGTGTTGGGAATGAGAAGGTGTGAAAAGTTCAGCCTTTATTTAATAATTTCTCTTTTATTTAGATTTGTGTTCAACATTTTTAATGACAAATGACAACAAGTATCTTTTGGTGAGAACGGCAAGGATTAAAAAAGCTATGCTTCTTCCAAGTCCATTTTATGCTGTGCAAACAATAGCACGTTTGTTCTTTAATGTAACTTGTTAAGTATATCTGAAACAAATATTCCAGACCAGTCGGTGTGTCTAATCTTACATTCAACTAGTGTTGTCCCTATACCAATATTCTGGTACCGGTACCAAAATGTATTTCGATACTTTTCTAAATAAAGGGGACCACAAAAAAATGCATTATTGGCTTTATTTTAACAAAAAATCTTAGGGTACATTAAACATATGTTTCTTATTACAAGTTTGTCCTTAAATAAAATAGTAGTAAGTAAACAAACAAAGGCTCCTAATTAGTCTGCTGACGTATGCAGTAACATATTGTGTCATTTTCCATTCTAATATTTTGTCAAAATTATTAAGGACAAGTGGTAGAAAATGTATTATAAATCTACTTGTTCATTCACTGTTAATATCTGCTTACTTTCTCTTTTAACGTGTTATATCTACACTTCTGTTCAAATGTAATAATCACTTTTTCTTCTGTTGTTTGGATGCTTTACATTCGTTTTGGATGATACCACAAATTTGGGTATCAATCCGATACCAAGTAGTTACAGGATCATACATTGGTCATATTCAAAGTCCTCATGTGTCCAGGGACATATTTACGGAGTTTATAAACATAATATACATTTCTAAAAAAACTAAAAAAGATTTTGTGATGCTAAAAATAACGATGTAATCATGGTAGTATCGACTGGATACGCTCCCCTACTTGGTATCATTACAGTGGATGTCAGGTGTAGATCCACCCATGGTGTTTGTTTACATTCAGGAACAGCATGTTTAACTATTCGTCCTGCAAGAAACGTACTTTATTTGTCGCCATGGAGGCGAGGATTAGTGAAACCTCCTCAGTGGCCTTGTGGTTAGAGTGTTCGCCCTAAGACTGGAAGGTCGTGAGTTCAAACCCCTGCCGAGTCATACCAAAGACTATAAAAATGGGACCCATTACCTCCTTGTTTGGCACTCAGCATCAAGGGTTGGAATTGGGGGTTAAATCACCAAATGATTCCTGAGCGGGGCCGCCGCTGCTGCTCACTGCTCCCCTCACCTCCCAGGGGGTGAACATGGGGATGGGTCAAATGCAGATAATAATTTCACCACACCTAGTGTATGTGTGACTCTCATTGGGACTTTAACTTTAACTTTAGAACAGTGTTTCTTAACCTGGGTTCGATCGAACCCTCGGGGCTCGGTGAGTCGGCCTTAGAGGTTCGGCGGAGCCTCCGCCTCGGAGGTCAAGACACACCCGACTCATCGTGTAAATAAAAACTTCTCCTTATCGGCGTATTATGGATACGGCAACAGCAGGAGTCACACTGATTTGCAGGTGTGTAATTTGTTGTAAGTTCATGCACTGTGTTGGTTTTGTTCTTTGAACAAGGTGATGTTCATGCACGCTTCATTTTGTGCACCAGTAAAAAAAAACATAACTTTGTCTTGAATTTGAAAAAAAAATAACATTTTATTTTTCACTAAAGAACCTCGCCTTCCGCCCGAATGCAGCTGAGATAGGCTCCAGCGCCCCTCGCAACCCCGAAAGGGACAAGTGGTAGAAAATGGATGGATGGACTAAGGAAGGGTTCGGCGAATGCGCATATGAAACTGGTGGGGTTCGGTACCTCCAACAAGGTTAAGAGCCACTGCTTTAGAAGTAGCTACAACACAGACACTTTAGCCGCTAGCTAGCTAGCCATGTCTTAAAGCACCTCTACCTGAGGGCGTTTCAGTGTTATAACTTCACCTTTATCGTTAGTTTTTAAACCAAAATGTGTCCGTTCTCCCTTTTCTGTCTACACACTATGTCTGCTTGTAAGTACTCTGTGATTGTGCACTGCCAAACATGCTCCTCTGCTCGTAAAACCAGCAAAGACACGACGTGACTACAGCGGAGGGGGCGGGGGACCGGTACTTTTTAGAGCCGGTATAGTACCGAATGTGATTCATTAGTATCGCAGTGCTATACTTGTACCGGTATACCTTACAACCCTACATTCAACCCAGCGTAAAACTATGACCTGATCACAACTTTGCAATTGTTGTCAAAGAACATCATTTTTGCCTTGTGAGATTGACTTTGTGTTGCACATTGGGAGGTCTGGAAACACAAAAACAACATGTATCTTTGTGTTGTTTTGCCTGTGTGGTGACTGTATAGCTGTGGTGAAAGCCAAATAAAGCATGCTGACTCATACCGGCATGCTGTGGAAAATACCCAATAAAATGACGGACGAACAAACTTTAGCCTAAACTTCGACTTCTTTCTCGACAAAAAAAAAAAAACACTTCACTCAAGCAGAGCAGCAAAGCGTCAGACATTTGAAGCAGTGAGTCCGGTCTATAGATAACCCAGTGTTTCTATCACATGTGCGGCGTGTTACCATATAAGACAGCAATATGACTCACCCTGCTCACTGGCCTACTATGTGGGAAGTCATGATTCATGCAAGCTGCATTTAAGCAGGCAGGGGCCTAAAATACTCTGGCATGTCTCTCTCTCCCTCACACACACACACCACACACACACACAGACTCTTGTATTTGTGACCTTCTTGAGACGTCCGAAAAATGCCTACCTATTTCGGACCACCCTTTCTAGATATAGACAGATTTGTATTTACAACATGAATAATATATACATACAAACCCCGTATGAGTTGGGAAATTGTGTTGGATGTAAATATAAACGGAATACAATGATTTGCAAACCATATTCAATTGAATGCACTACAAAGATAAGAGATTTGATGTTCAAACTCATAAACTTTATTTTATTTTTTTGCAAATAATAATTAACTTAGAATTTCATGGCTGCAACACGTGCCAAAGTAGTTGGGAAAGGGCATGTTCACCACTGTGTTACATCATCTTTTCTTTTAACAACACTCAGTAAACTTTTGGGAACTGAGGAGGCACATTTTTGAAGCTTCTCAGGTGGAATTCTTTCCCATTCTTGCTTGATGTACAGCTTAAGTTGTTCAACAGTCCGGGGGTCTCCGTTGTGGTATTTTAGGCTTCATAATGCGCCACACATTTTCAATGGGAGACAGGTCTGGACTACAGGCAGGCCAGTCTAGTACCCGCACTCTTTTACTATAAAGCCACGTTGATGTAACACGTGGCTTGGCATTGTCTTGCTGAAATAAGCAGGGGCGTCCATGGTAGCGTTGCTTGGATGGCAACAAATGTTGCTCCAAAACCTGTATGTACCTTTCAGCATTAATGGCGCCTTCACAGATGTGTATGTTACCCATGTCTTGGGCACTAATACACCCCCATACCATCACAGATGCTGGCTTTTCAACTTTGTGCCTATAACAATCCGGATGGTTCTTTTCCTCTTTGGTCCGGAGGACACGACGTCCACAGTTTCCAAAAACAATTTGAAATGTGGACTCGTCAGACCACAGAACACTTTTACACTTTGTATCAGTCCATCTTAGATGAGCTCAGGCCCAGCGAAGCCGACGACGTTTCTGGGTGTTGTTGATAAACGGTTTTCGCCTTGCATAGGACAGTTTTAACTTGCACTTGCAGATGTAGCGACCAACTGTAGTTACTGACAGTGGGTTTCTGAATTGTTCCTGAGCCCATGCGGTGATATCGTTTACACACCGATGTCGCTTGTTGATGCAGTACAGCCTGGGGGATCGAAGGTCACGGGCTTAGCTGCTTACGTGCAGTGATTTCTCCAGATTCTCTGAACCCTTTGATGATATTACGGAGCGTAGATGGTGAAATCCCTAAATTCTTTGCAATAGCTGGTTGAGAAAGGTTTTTCTTAAACTGTTCAACAATTTGCTCACGCATTTGTTGAAAAAGTGGTGACCCTTGCCCCATCCTTGTTTGTGAATGACTGAGCATTTCATGGAATCTACTTTTATACCCAATCATGGCACCCACCTGTTCCCAATTTGCCTGTTCACCTGTGGGATGTTCCAAATAAGTGTTTGATGAGCATTCCTCAACTTTATCAGTATTTATTGCCACCTTTCCCAACTTCTTTGTCACGTGTTGCTGGCATGAAATTCTAAAGTCAATGATTATTTGCACAAAAAAAAATGTTTATTAGTTTGAACATCAAATATGTTGTCTTTGTAGCATATTCAACTGAATATGGGTTGAAAATGATTTGCAAATCATTGTATTCCGTTTATATTTACATCTAACACAATTTCCCAACTCATATGGAAACGGGGTTTGTACTATGCAAACATAAAAAAGCTTGTTGTGAAAAATGAGTCGGAATTTCGCTAAAAAAAGGTCACAATTTCACAAGAAAAACTTAGAATTTTGTCAGTATTATAATAAAAGTCGTCATTTTACTCGACGCAAGTCAAAAGTTTACAAGTAAAAACGGAACATTTGTGCAATATTAAGATAAAAGTTGGACGTTTACTCAGTAACAGTCGCAATTTTACAAGAAAAGCTTAATACGTTGGCAATTTTATGAAGAGAGTCGTAATTTCACTCGACAAAAGTCACAATTTTATAAGAAAACTTCAAAAATGTTGGCAATATTATAATAATAATCAGAAATTTTACTTGGCAAGAAGATGACAAAAGTCATAGTTTTAAATGGTAAATGGGTTATACTTGTATGGCGCTTTCCTACCTTTTTAAGGTACTCAAAGCGCTTTGACACTATTTCCACATTCACCCATTCACACACACATTCACACACTGATGGCGGGAGCTGCCATGCAAGGTGCTAACCAGGACCCATCAGGAGCAAGGGTGAAGTGTCTTGCTCAAGGACACAACGGACGTGACTAGGTTGGTAGAAGGTGGGGATTGAACCAGGAACCCTCAGGTTGCTGGCACAGCCACTCTCCCAACTTTACTCAAAAAATGTCACTATTTTTACAAGAACAACAAAGAAATTGGCAATATTGTGATAAAAGTCAGAAATGTATGTGACAAGTGTCGCCATTTTGCATTAAAAAGTAATAATTTTACATTCAAAAAGTAATAATTTTACGAGAAAATATTGCAATATTACAGAAACGGAAAGAATAGGAGAAATTGTTCCCAATTTCATAGGAAAGAAGTCGACACATTGTGAAAAAAAAGACGTGCTTTTAGTTCTTTTTTATTGTCGTTGAATTTTTTGTTTTTAATTGGTTTTTAATCTTCATTATTTACCTCAAGTTATTACAGTATGTCTATATATACATATGTATTTATTTAAAAAATTATAATTTGGGCCAAAGGGGGCGCAGTTCAATTTCACACACTTGTAATTTGATATGTTGGCCAGAGGAGGAGCACTTTGAATTTTTACACACACTTGTTATTTCATATGTCAACCAGAGGGGGAGCACTTTTAAAACCGACACACAGTCAATATTTGGGACCACCCTAATTTTGACCCCACCTTCTATTTTTTTGTTTTTTGTAATGTGCTTAGGCCGATGACAAACGAGTCACGGACCACAGATGGCCCCTGTGCCGCACTTTGGGCAACCCAGCTGTAGAAGCCAACTGTTAATGGCCACTATAGTTTTAGTACCATAGTGTATTTGTTCATCCTATGGTCACATATGGGATGCGGGCTGTCTTACGTCAGCATCAGAAGTCGTAAAATCAGCTGTTCACTTGGCGGATTTTTCAGGGATGAATAGGGAAGTCCTTCTTTAGCTGCCGTTTTGTTTTATCATATATTGCTGCCTTTGCACCTGTCAATGTTTACTTTTGGATGCACATTGAATCAACAAAAAATCCTGACTTTGGAGCAATGTTCACGGACTCTAGTATTTGGCTCTCTATTAGATGCAATGGTTTTTCATATTGGGACCATGATTTCCGTCCTAACTTGCTCAACGGTCCTCATATGGAAGGTGCTTTTCCTTGTTGATGTCTCAAGAAGGGTAGAAATACAAGAACGAACACACACACACACACGCACACACACTCATTTCTCACTTGCGCCGTCATACTCAGCCGCCCTCAGACACCGATAGGATCAGATGCTGTTGGTAACAAATGGTGGCAGACATGAGAAAGTTGTCAAAGTAAAGAGTGGAATACAAGATGACTGGATCTGTACTGACGCCTTTCTGAGGTAACGCAAATGTCTGCACAACTTTTCGAGGACTTTGACCGGCGATGCTTTGATTGAGTGTGGAAATGTCACGGGGTGATGATGTGTCTTGAATGACAGTTATTTTGAAACGCTGATGTCATGAGCTTGCAGCAATAAGAATATTCCTGTTTACATGCCAATCGCTGTCAATATTGTTGTTAATTATATCGTCAAAACTAAGCAAATGTATTGTTTTCCACCAAAAAGCTGGAAGACAAAATGTTTGGCTTTATGTTACATTTTGTTGACTTGGCAGTTTCTGCAAACATGTGTTGTCATGGTGCTGATTAAAGTAGTTTCCATCTATTCTTTACTTGATCAGTTGTACTTTTTTCACAAACTGGTATAAACAAATATTTCTGTTGCTGGATGCAATATGTATTTCTCAATATATTTATAATATTACATATTGTTAAAGTATTTAAGTTTATTGTTGCATTTTTGATTCTATATAGTCTTGAAACCTTTAAGAATATTTTTATGACATTTATTATAATGCATATTATTGAACTATTTAACGATAATTTTCATTACATGTATTATATTACATAATATTGATTTATTTAAAGTATCCCTGTTATATTTGTTATATTACATATTGCAGTATATTGAGGCTATTTATTATGAAATGTATTTCATAATATTGAAGCATTTAAAGTCTATTATCTTACATAATATTGAAGTATGTTGAGTATATTATGAATTGTATTATATTAGACAATATTGAGTTCTTTAAAGTGTATTATTGTATTACATGATATTGAATTATTTAAAGTGTATACTTATATTACATATTATTGAAGTATTTAAGTATATTTATCATTACATGTATTGTATTACATGATATTGAAGTATTTACATTATATTATTATATTACATATGTAAGTATTTTGAGGATATTTTCTATTACATTTATCATACTATGTAATATTGAAGTATTAAAGGATACTGATCATGACATTCATTATATTTCATAGAATCGAAGCATTTTAATTATATTATTATATTACGTAATATGAAATAATTTTGAGGGTATTTTAAATGATATCATGAACTATTTAAGGATGATTATCATTACATGAATTATGTTACATAATTTTGAATTATTTAAAGTTTATATTTATTATATTGCATATTTTCGAAGTATTTAAGTATATTTATCATTACATGATATTGAAGTTTTTAAATTATATTATTATATTTCAAAATATGTATTTTGAGGATATTTTTTATTACATTTATCATACTATATAATATTGAAGTATTAAAGGATATTGATCATGACATTCATTATATTACATAATATTGAAATATTTACATTATATTATGATATTACATACTATTAAATAATTTTGAGGATATTTTAAATGACATTTATCATATTACATAACATTGAAATATTAAAGTATATTTCTCATGACATCTATTATTTTACATAACATTGAAGTATTTAAAGTATACTAGTAGAAAATGGATGGATAATTATTGTAATACAAAATATTAAAGTATTTTGGGGATATGTTTTATTACATTTATCATATTGAATAATGTTGAAGTACTAAAGGCTTTTAATAACATTTATTATATTACATAATGATGAAGTATTTAAATTATATTATTATATTACATAATATTAAAGTATTTTGTGGAGATTTTATATAACATTTATCATATTATATCATATTGAAGAATTAGAGAACATAATCATGACATTTATTATATTACATATGTCATGTCTGTGATCATGTTTTGTTTAGTTATGTTTTACTTGGTTTTGGACACTTTTTAGTTCCTGTCTTCACTCCCTTGCTTTGTCACCATAGTAACCATTAGTTTCACCTGGTTCACATCCTCATGTCACGCACCTGTCTCACGTTTTCTGTCAAAACGCGGACTATGGTGTTTGTTTTCCCGAGATGCAAGTAAAGCTGGACTAGACATGGCGTGAAGGAAAATACATATTTCATGTTAACGCTCAAAAAAGGAATCAAACAAAAGGCGCGCACAAGGGCGAAAGTACGCCCACACACTCACTGACGTCATTCACCTCACATGCTGTCACATATTAAAGGGCCACACACAAACATACGCTACTCTCATAACAGCTGCCTGACTCGCCGAGGAGAGGCTGCTTGAATGCGGTGGTGACGCTTCAAATGGGTTAGCATGTATGACGTGTTGTCAGAAGCAGCTGCTGAACAATGTCGGCAAACCTCCGTCCTCCATTGTTGTATCGCGCAGCCAAAGTCTTCCCAAACAGGAGATTAATATGTCCGTGTGGAAACTCGTTCGGTACACCTCCAAACCGAACCGAAACACCCGTACCGAAACGGTTCAATACAAATACACGTACCGTTACACCCCTAGTCTCCACACATGCTCCATTTACGACAAGAAGATCATGTCAATTTGTGGTGTCCTGCCTGAGGTTGTTCTAGGTGCACAACCCTGTCAGCGCTTGTATTGCCTTTCAATTTCTTCACCCCTCGTGATCAGACACACCACTGTGCTGTCATCGGCGAACTTGATGAATAGGGACAAAGTCATACGTATATAGGACGTACAGGAGGGGACTCTATACGCAGCCCTGAGGGAAGCCAGTGCTGAGTGGCAGGGTGACGGAGCATATTTGATTCACCTAACAACCTGAGGCTCGTTGGTCAGAAAGTGTTTTATCCAGGAACAGATGAAGGGGGGTAGAACCAGGAAGTTCAACTTCTTCGCCAGGATGTCAGGGATGATGGTATTGAACTCCCGAGCTGTGGTCGACGAACAGTATCCTTACATACTATAGGTATTCAGGAATTGTAGACGTTCCACAGCTAAGTTGAGAGTAGGGGCGATGGCTTCCTCGGTGTCCTCTGGCAAACTGATGTGGATCCAAGTTCTGAGGGAGGCAGGCTTTGATATTTTGGAGAACAAGCCTTTCATAACACTTCATACCCACAGACGTCAGTGCCACTGGTCTGCAGTCATTTATGTTTTTGCATGGCTGTCCTGTAGGGGACTTGGATGACCGTGGCTACCTAAAACAGGGCAAGACTTGGGCTTGGGCCAATTTCTCGTCAGTATTCCTGCCAGCTGGTCTGCACAGTCCCGGAATACCTTGCCCAATATGCCACGCGGCCCAGCCGCTTGACGCGGGTTTATAGCCTTCAGTGCCCGCCTCACCCAGTGTTCTTGAAAAATGAGCAGTTGCGTACAAGGGGTAGGTGGCGTTTCTGAAGTGTGGCTGGTCTGGATGACTCAAAACGGGAAAATAAGTGATCGAGTTCCTTCCGTGTGGTTGGCTGCCGATGAGTTACTTTTGTAGCTTGTCAAGTGTTGGATATTCATTGTGACATTTATTATATTTTTTTGAGTTTTTGTGTAAAAGTAGACAGTTTTATGTCGTCCACAGCTCCTTTACCACATGGGGTCCCCCAGGGCTCAATCCTTGCCCCAATTTTATTTGCGCTTTACCTTCTCCCCCTTGGTTCTATTTTTAGGAAGTACAGTATTGCATTTCATTTTTATGCCGATGATTGCCAGATTTATTTTCCCATGGCACAAAATAACACGGTTCAACGTCTTATTGACTGCCTGCACGACATCAAAGTCTGGCTTTCAGCTAACTTCCTGAGCCTAAATGAAGATAAAACAGAAGTTATGTTGTTCGGTCCAAGTCGCTCTCCCTCCCCCAACGTTGACCTCGGCACTCTGACCCCGTATCTCAGCGACTCTGTCACAAACCTGGGGGTAAAGTTTGACTCAGATTTTAAATTCGAAAAACAAATCAGCAGCGTCGTTCAAAAAAGCTTTTATCAATTACGCCAAATAGCGAAAGTGAAACCGCTTCTATCAAGACATGATCTTGAGAAATTAATCCACGCTTTTATCTCGACTCGTCTTGATTATTGTAATGCCCTGTATGTTGGCATTAGCCAGGCCTCCCTCGCCCGCCTGCAGCTTGTGCAGAACTCTGCTGCTCGTCTGCTAACACAGACCCGCAGACGTGAGCACATCACCCCTATTTTAGCGTCCCTTCACTGGCTCCCTGTGCGTTACCGAATACATTTTAAACTCCTTTTATTTGTTTTTAAATGTCTAAACAACCTCGCGCCAACCTATCTCTCCGACCTCCTTCAGCCTTACTGCCCCACCCGATCCTTAAGATCAGCCGATCAGCTGCTGTTGACGGTCCCTGACACAAGGCTGAAGCTTAGAGGTGACAGAGCTTTCGCCATTGCTGCTCCCAAGCTCTGGAACGACCTACCCCTGAGTGTTAGACAAGCCTCCTCTCTTCCTGTTTTTAAATCTCTCTTAAAAACATACTTTTATTCCATGGCTTTTAACACTGAGTGATATCCATCCTGCAATGGCGCCCCATAATACACCTGCTGTGATCCTGTTTTTATGTTTTTATGTTTTTATTAATTCTATTGTAATTATTTATTTTTTATCGTGTTCTGTTTGTGTTGTGTTGTGTTTGCTCGGTACTCGTTTTATCTTTTAACCTGCTCATTGTACAGCACTTTGGCTACCCCTGTGGTAAATTTTAAATGTGCTCTATAAATAAAGTTGATTTGATTTGATTTGATTTGATATTACATAATATCAATGTGTATATCTATCATAAAAAAATTTGAAATTACATAATATTAAAGTATAGTTATGTATCATTGGGGCGGCGTGGCGCAGTGGGAGAGTGGCCGTGCGCAACCCAAGGGTCCCTGGTTCAATCCCCACCTAGTACCAACCTCGTCATGTCCGTTGTGTCCTGAGCAAGACACTTCACCCTTGCTCCTGATGGGTGCTGGTTAGCGCCTTGCATGGCAGCTCCCTCCATCAGTGTGTGAATGTGTGTGTGAATGGGTAAATGTGGAAGTAGTGTCAAAGCGCTTTGAGTACCTTGAAGGTAGAAAAGCGCTATACAAATACAACCCATTTATCATTATTTATTTATTACATATTATTGAAGTATTTAAGGATATTTACCATTACATTTAATGTATTGTAATATATATTTAAGAATATTTATCATGACATATATGTTATTACATAATATTGAAACTTTGAAAGATTGTTATTATATTTAATATAGTACATAATATTGAAGTATTTTAGAAATAAGTGTATTACATTACATGCTATTAAAGTATTTTTGTAAATGGTAAATGGGTTGTACTCGTATAGCGCTTTTCTACCTTTTTAAGGAACTCAAAGCGCTTTGACGCTATTTCCACATTCACCCATTCACACACACTGATGGCGGGAGCTGCCATGCAAGGCGCTAACCAGGACCCATCAGGAGCAAGGGTGAAGTGTCTTGCTCAAGGACACAGCGGACATGACTAGGATGGTAGAAGTTGGGGTTTGAACCAGTAACCCTCAGATTGCTGGCACGGCCACTCTCCCAAATTCGCCACGCCGTATATATTTATCATTAAAAGAAATACATTACATAGTATTGAAGTATTTAAGTACATTTACATGGGGCGGCATAGCTCGGTTGGTAGAGTGGCCGTGCCAGCAACTTGAGGGTTCCTGGTTCGATTCCTGCTTCTGCCATCCTAGTCACTCCTATTGTGTCCTTGGGCAAGACACTTTACCCACCTGCTCCCAGTGCCACCCACACTAGTTTAAATGTAACTTAGATATTAGGTTTCACTATGTAAAGCGCTTTGAGTCACTAGAGAAAAGCACTATAAAAATATAATTCACTTCACTTCACATTTATCATTACAATGTTTACAATACCGAAGTAAGAGTTGTTTCCTCCTTACCCTACAGACAACAAACTCTACCGCCTGTTCCACACCATGCCGGACCTAAACCGATTCCACAATCCATTGCTGTCCGAGCAGTACACAATAACCGCTTCAAATCCTGCCATTTACGTCGTTATATGAGCTAATATTTGGGTTTATACTGTAATATGTTAGGGATCCTAATCGATACCTTAATTCAAGAGTTGTCTTGTTCAATCTAAAAAACATGTTTACACGTCTCTTTATACAGGAATATTGTGTTCGTAAATGTAGTAAATCATCATATAGTTTCACATTTGGAAATAAGTATATGTAATTTGCATTTTCACATGACCACAGTTGGACTACTGGCCCTTTTACACAGATCTCCTGTCCCTTTCCTACTGTAGTTTGTTAGTGTACTGCACTGTAGATGCCATGTTGGTTGCAGTTTTTGGGGAATACTATTTGGAAGAAGGTAACAAATACTACATCAAGCTATTAGGGGTGTCCCAATCCGACAGTGATATCAGATATTGGTCCAATACCAGCAAAGAAAAAAGAAAAAAAAGACAGGTGTAAATTATGGGTACAGAACCACAACAATATACAGTAGACAACAAAAATAAGACAAGACAACAACAACAACAACAACAAAAAATATATATATATATATATATATCACACACACATACATATATATAATATATATACAGTACAGGCCAAACGTTTGGACACACCATCTCCTCATTTAATGTGTTTTCTTTATTTTAATGAGTTAAACATTGTAGATTGTCACTGAAGGCATCAAAACTATGAATGAACACATGTGGAGTTATGTACTTAACAAAAAAAGGTGACATAACTGAAAACATGTTTTATATTCTAGTTTCTTCAAAATAGCCACCCTTTGATTACTGCTTTGCACACTCTTGGCATTCTCCCGAGGAGCTTCAAGCACACTTGTGAAGTGAAAACCTTTCGAAGCTCATCGAGAGAATGCTAAGAGTGTGCAAAAAAGTATTCAGAGCAAAGGAAGTAGAATACAGAACACGTTTTCGGTTATTTCACCTTTTTTTTGTTAAGTACATAACTCCACATGGGTTCATTCATAGTTTTGCTGCCTTCAGTGACAATCTACAATGTAAATAGTCATGAAAATAAAGAGGTGTGTCCAAATTTTTGGCCTGCACTATACGTATATATAGATACACACACACACACACACACACACACATATATATATATATATATATATATATATATATATATATATATATATATATATATATATATATATATATATATATATATATATCTCTCCATCCATCCATCCATCTTCTTCCGCTTATCCGAGGTCGGGTCGCGGGGGCAACAGCCTAAGCAGGGAAGCCCAGACTTCCCTCTCCCCAGCCACTTCGTCCAGCTCTTCCCGGGGGATCCCAAGGCGTTCCCAGGCCAGCCGGGAGACATAGTCTTCCCAACGTGTCCTGGGTCTTCCCCGTGGCTTCCTACCGGTCGGACGTGCCCTAAACACCTAAACACCTCCCTAGGGAGGTGATCGGTTGGCATCCTGACCAGATGCCCGAACCACCTCATCTGGCTCCTCTCGATGTGGAGGAGCAGCAGCTTTACTTTAAGCTCCCCCCGGATGACAGAGCTTCTCACACTATCTCTAAGGGAGAGCCCTGCCACCCGGCGGAGGAAACTCATTTCGGCCGATTCTACCCGTGATCTTGTCCTTTCGGTCATAACCCAAAGCTCATGACCATAGGTGAGGATGGGAACGTAGATCGACCGGTAAATTGAGAGCTTTGCCTTCCGGCTCAGCTCCTTCTTCACCACAATGGATCGATACAGCGTCCGCATTACTGAAGATGCCGCACCGATCCGCCTGTCGATCTCACGATTCACTCTTACCTCACTCGTGAAGGATATATATATATATATATATATATATATATATATATATATTGAATGCTGATCTTAAAGATAATAGTATTGTATAGCACAATATTCAGGAACAGAGACGTCTAAATACCACCAAGTCAGCTTGATTGGCTGAAATGAACATAATCATTGTTTTAACACCTTAGTAGGGGGATTTCTATTTTTGAAAATATCCGTCTGATTAGGCCCTAGGCATGTACAGTGAATCCAAACACTGCTCGAACCCGAATTAAATTGATATACTGCCGAGTCCCAAATCAGTGCTTTGATTTTGTACTTGTCTGGGCAAACCCTGTCTGTGTGCAACAATGTCAAATACTTATGCCACATCATCAATGACAAGATGGAGGATGATGCTGACATGCTTGGACAGGAAAGAATGCTGTATGTCCAAGCCAATATGTTGGTGAGAACATTTCCTTACTGCTCTGATGAAGCGAAGGTGTACCGGTAGTTATTTACTTACTGCACCCCTATGTACACGGCACCCCTCTGGGTGAGGTTGAAGAAAGAGAGCTTGTGCAAACTCCAGGTTGCTGTCTCATAATCCTGCTCAGAAAGCCCAGCAGCAAGCTTTTTTGTGATTTAGGGATGAACACCTTCCACACCACCCTGAGAAAACTGATGTTTCAGTTTATATGTAGACTGCAGAGAATGATCTTATCATACAGATAACCAATCCTAGGTGTAGTTCTGTTAGGTACCAATCCTATACATGGAAACACTGGTATCTGTGCCTTTTATAGAATGTGTAAACACATTTTTAAAGTATATATTTTTTTGCGGCTTTTATTTATTTATTAGATGCCTTTTACTGAATATGCACAAGCACTGTTTTAATATTATGTGATAATACCTTTTATACTCTAGTCTTTGTTTTATGTCCTGTATGGATTGTTGATTATGTCTACTTAAAGTTAAAGTAGCAATGATTGTCACACACACACACGAGGTGTGGCGAAATTATTCTCTGCATTTGACCCATCACCCTTGATCACCCCCTGGGAGGTGAGGGGAGCAGTAAGCAGCAGCGGTGGCCGCGCCCAGGAATCATTTTTGGTGCTTTAACCCCCAATTCCAACCCTTGAAGCTGAGTGTCAAGCAGGGAGTTAACAGGTCCCATCTTTACAGTCTTTGGTATGACTCGGCCGGGGTTTGAACTCACAATCTACCAATCTCAGGGCAGACACTCTAACCACTAGGCCACTGCGTAGGTTGGTACTTGGATGTTGAAGTCTGCAATAAAGCTTGATTGAGTGATTATTTGCAGAAAGAATGATTTGATCTACATAAATATGGACTGAACTCTGTCATATCCTGAAATGACTCCGTATGGAGAACATTTATGTTTGAACTTTGCATATCAAGTGGAGGCTGTTTAAATGCATATCTCGGGCATGTTCATGCTCTGGTAATCGGCAGACTCTTGCAAGCATGTCTTCATCGTGGGTGTCTGGCATATATTATCTCCGGATCAATACCACCAACCGTGACCTTTTTTACTGCTAAATAGGTTGTTTATCTCCAGCATGGGGAATGAGAGGACTCTGCTCTGAAACCTTCAGTGGTCACAGTGGAAATTCTCTCAAAACTTGCAAAGGATCAAAGCTTTGATGTTCATGTGAGATGTGAAACAACTGACAAATACACTTCTTCCTTTTCTTCGCAGTACAACAAGTCAATAAGTTAATTAACCCACAAGAATCCAGATCCAAATGAAATGAACGTGATTTAAAGGGGAACTGCACTTTTTTGGGAATTTTGCCGATCATTTACAATTATCATCAGAGAAATTACGACAGATGTATTTTTTTTTGTGCATTGTAACTCGTAAATAAACGTATATAAAATTCCGCTTACAACGGAGCCAATGGGAGGTCCTCTATTCCGCCCATAAAACAAAAACAATAAAATAGATCACTATCCAAAAATCTCCAACAATAGTCCATTTACAGTTTATGACTTGAATATTAATAACCAATTATTACTGATATCATTATAGAATCTGTCATAATCTGGTACTATTGTAGTTCTTAGCATTTACGGAAGTGATTGTCACGACGTGGTTTTCGCTTACTGCGGGGTTGTTCTCCCAGGAAGGCAAACGGACGACTCCGGACAGGACTTGCAGGTAGGAACATGATTTAATTTTAAGAAACAATCAACAAGGTACAAAACAGAAAACAACCCGAAGGCAAGCGTGCCTATCGCACGCAGAAGCTAAGGCAAAAACTTAGGACATGAAACTATAGACATGAACCTCACGAAACTGTGGCATGAAACAAACACGAAACTGTGGCATGAAACAACTAGCATTAACTATGGCATAGAACAAACACGAAACTGTGGCATGAAACCAATAGCATTAACTATGGCATAGAACAAACACGAAACTGTGGCATGAAACAAACATGAAACTGTGGCATGAAACAACTAGCATTAACTATGGCATAGAACAAACACGAAACTGTGTCATGAAACCAATAGCATTAACTATGGCATAGAACAAACACGAAACTGTGTCATGAAACCAATAGCATTAACTATGGCATAGAACAAACACGAAACTGTGGCATGAAACCAATAGCATTAACTATGGCATAGAACAAACACGAAACTGTGGCATGAAACCAATAGCATTAACTATGGCATAGAACAAACACGAAACTGTGGCATGAAACCAATAATGACGCCAGCACGACTGACTGGCAAAGGCAGGCTTAAATAGTCCTCTGATTAGAAGCAGGTGCGCGTCCCGAACACCAGAGGCCGGTGAAAATCATAAGTAGCCATGGTAACTAAAACAAACTCAGGTGTCAAACAGGAACTAAAAGAGTCTAAAACTAACAGAACATAACAAAAACATGATCCGGACCACGGATCATGACAGTGAGAAAGGTGCGGTTCCTTCTGGAGGTTTTCTGCGTGTTGGTACTTGCAGAATAACTACAAGTCTTAGCAGTAGAAGTATAGCAATATTAGCGGAGGTACGAGTGAGTAAGAGTATCCTACAGAGCTATAAAAAAAAAAAATAGTCCCGAGATGCTAATTGTTGTGTTTCTGCATTATTGAAACTAACAACAAACGAGGAGGATCTCCCCGAGCGCGGGGATTACGTCTCCTTTCGTGACTGCATGTATTTGTTTACCAAATAAATGCACAATGCAAAGACCCCGGCCTCTCTTTCACTTTGAATGCACCTCTCCTCGCTAAATATAACGTCAAAGTTGTAAGCTGGCACCACAGAAGCCTTCTGCTGCGTCTTATTCCCTGGCAAAGGAGCTGTGTTGGGAAGCCGATTTACGATACATCCGCCACGTTTCCATTATCATTTGTTTATGAAAAAGAGCAAACCCGGAAACGTCTAATCTGCATTTGTGAGTTTATTTGTGGCCACAATCATGTTTATGCATGAACTATGTTATATGTTTAGCGATGTTCTTTTCAGTAACATGTAATTGAATTAGGATATAAAATCGATGAATCGTGCAGCCTTAGAACACATTTTTTAATAAAATACACTATTACTAATTGATGAAAAACATGCTATATATGTTACTTTGTTTAAGATAAATGTATTTAAAAAGAACTTGAAACTTTTTAGTGTAGAAAAAATATACTTTGAATGGAACAAAGTACGCATATTCATACAAAAAAGAATAATTTAACAGTGACAGTTATTTTATTAGCATTTTTGTTATTGTGACGACTATTTACACTAAGCATTGGTGATATGGCCTAAAATCTACATCACAATATACAGTAAATTATAATCTAGAATAACAATATATATCATGACATATTGTTTTATATGAATTTTGGCTGCTGACCAAACATATTTTTTTGTCAGAACTAAAAATAATCTGCTTGCTAATTTACAGTTAATCGCTGGCTATTTATGGTGCTCCGCCCACACACACGCCACTGTTTGCAATTTTGTAACATTGTTCTATTTACATTTCTGTTCAAATGTAATAATTATTCTTCTCTTGTTTGGATACTTTTCATTAGTTTTGGGTGAAACTACAAATGTGGTTGTTGATTCAATACCAGATAGTTACAGTGGCAGTATTGGTCATATTAATACTGAGAATGATAGGTCAAATTTGATGCCTGCAACATGTTTCAAAAAAAGCTGACACAAGTGGCAGAAAAGACTGAGAAAGTTGAATGCTCATCAAACACGTATTTGGAACATCCCACAGGTGAACAGGCTAATTGGGAACAGGTGGGTGCCATGATTGGGTATAAAAGCAGCTTCCATGAAATGCTCAGTCATTCACAAAAAAGGATGGGGCGAGGGTCACCACTTTGTCAACAAATACGTGAGCAAATTGTCGAACAGTTTAAGAACAACATTTCTCAACGATATAACGGTATAAGCGATGATATTACGGACCGTTGATCCCACAGCAGTACTGCATCAAAAAGCGCCATCGATGTGTAAAGGATATCACCACATGGGCTCAGGAACACTTCAAAAAACCACTGTCAGTAACTACAGTTTGTCGCTACATCTGTAAGTGCAAGTTAAAACTCTACTATGCAAAGCCAAAGCCATTTATCAACAACACCCAGAAACGCTTCCAGATTCGCTGGGCCTGAGCTCATCTAAGATGGACTGATGCAAAGTGGAAAAGTGTTCTGTGGTTTGACGAGTCCATATTTCAAATTGTTTTTGGAAACTCTGGACGTCGTGTCCTCCGGACCAAAGAGGGAAAAGAATCATCCGGATTGTTATAGGCGCAAAGTTCAAAAGCCAACATGTGTGATGGTATGGGGTGTATTACTGCCCAATGCATGGGTAACTTACACATCTGTGAAGACATCATTAATGCTGAAAGGTACATACAGGTTTTGGAGCAACATATGTTGCCATCCAAGCAGCATTATCATGGACGCCCCTGCTTATTTCAACAAGACAATGCCAACCACGTGTTACACAACGTGCCGACTTCATTGGTTTGGGGTTTTGTATATAGTCTATATCGTGCAACCAGACATTCCATAACAATTTTAAAGCTAAAAGCTTATATTTTGATAAATTATTTTCTATGAATTAATTGAAGAAATTTTGCAAGAACAGAATGAATCAAATAAGCTGTAAAAAAAAAAAAAATTGACACTGCCCTTTTGAGAAAGAGGGTGAAGAATCTCAAGCAGAAAGTAGCAGGCAGCGCTGGCTTAGCTTGACAGGAAGCTGACCAACATCCTTCTGTTTTGCTTCTGTTTCCAGGGCGTGAGCGGAATGTCCGTGGATGAGAAGCCTGAAGCCCCCATGTATGTGTATGAGTCGACGGTTCATTGTACCAATATCCTCCTCTGCCTCAACGACCAGCGGAAGCAGGACATCCTGTGCGATGTGACAGTCCTGGTGGAGGGCAAGGAGTTTCGCGGGCACCGGGCTGTGCTGGCCGCCTGCAGCGAGTATTTCCTGCAGGTGTTGGGAGGACAGACCGAGAATGGCTTGGTGGTCACCCTTCCTGAGGAGGTAGGTCCACTCCACATATCGTTTAGACCAGGGGGGTCAAACTCCTTTTCATTGAGGGCCACATCGCAGTTAATATATGAATTTGCCTGAACATTAGATTTTTTTTTACATACACTGTAAAAAGAATTTGTAGATTTTACAGTAAAAAAAATGGTACTTCCGTAACCAGAATATTACTGTAAAAATAGTCTTATTACAACATGGAAAAACAGTACTAGTGTTTTCTTTACGGGAAAAAAAACGTCAGCTTAGTCGCCAGAATTTTACTGTAAGATTTACGGTGGTTTTTACGACATATTAGCGTAAATGGAAAAACAGTACCACTCTTTTAATTCTGGCGACTCAGCCACCAGTTTTTTGCTGTAAAAAAAAAAAAGTGATAACCTTTTTACATTGACATGGTAAAAACATTAAAAACTAGCAACATAATTTTACTTAAAAAGTTTTTAAATTTACATTACTATGCTGTTAAAACCACCATAACATCTATTGTCATTTTTACAGTGTACAATTTAACCAATAACTTGCTTTGAAATTATAAGTCAAGCAGATATTTATTTATATTTTGGAAAGTATGACAATAATATTTGTTGCAAAATTGGATACTATTTAAGTTTAAAAGTTATGCAATTTCATGCAGTATTTAATTTTTTTTTTTCGGTCAAAATAGAAACAACTAATACATTTAGTAAGAAAAGATATTGGTACTTTATTGACGCATATTTCCAGGCATTCGAGGGCCATATAAAATGATGTGGCGGGTCAGATTTGGCCCCCGGGCCTTGAGTTTGACACAAGTGGTTTGGACTTTTTTTTTTTTTTTTTAATGTGGAAAATTGCCAGTAACCAAAATATTACTGTAAAGATAGTCTTATTACAACATGTTACAGTAAATGGAAAAACCATACCACTGTTTTCTTTACGGGGAAAAAAACGTCAGCTTAGTGGTCAGAATTTTACTGTAAGATTTACGGTGGTTTTTCCGACATATTACCGTAAATGGAAAAACAGTACCACTCTTTTTTTATTCTGGCTACTCAGTCGCCAGTTTTTTGCCGTAAAAAAAAATGGGATAACCTTTTTCCATTTCCATTGTAAAAATAACAATCATAGGTTTTACATTAAAAAATAGCAACATCATTTTACTGTATAAAAAAAACGTGGTATAATGTTTTCAATTTACAGTAACATGCTGTAAAAACCACTATCAAATATATTGTCATTTTTAGAATGTAGCATTTGACCAATAACTTGCTTTGAAATTATAAGTCAAGCAGATATTTATTTATATTTTGGAAAGTATGACAATATTTGCTGCGATATTGGACACCATTAAAGTTTAAAATTTATGCGATTTCATGCAGTACTTAATTTTTTTTCTGTCAAAATGAAAAAAACGAATACATTTATTTAGTAAGAAAAGATATTGGTACTTTATTGACGCATATTTCCAGGCATTCGAGGGCCAGATAAAATGATGTGACGGGTCAGATTTGGCCCCCGGGCCTTGAGTTTCACACCTGTGGTTTAGACTTCTTTTTTTTTAATGTGGAAATTTGCCAGTAACCAGAATATTACTGTAAAAATAGTCTTATTACAACATGCTACAGAAAATGAAAAAACCGTACCACTGTTTTATTTACGGAAAAAAACGTCAGCTTATTCGCCAGAATTTTACTGTAAGATTTACGGTGCTTTTTACGACATAGAAAAACAGTACCACTCTTTAAATTCTGGCTGTAAAAAAAATGTGATAACCTTTTTCCATTTCCATTGTAAAAATAACAATCATAGGTTTTAAATAGCAACATAATTTTACTGTATAAAATAACAGTGGTATAATTTTTTCAATTTACAGTAATATGCTGTAAAAACCACAATAAAATCTATTGTCATTTTTAGAGTGTACAATTTTTTGACCAATAACTTGCTTTGAAATTATAAGTCAAGCAGATATTTATTTATATTTTGGAAAGTATGACAATAATATTTGTTGCGGTATTGGATACTATTACAGTTTTTAAAAAGTACCCATGATTATCACACACACACTCGGTGTGGCGAAATTACTCTCTGCCTTTGACCCGTCATCCTTGATCACCCCCTGGAAGGTGAGGGGAGCAGTGAGCAGCAGCGGTGGCTGCGTCCGGGAATCATTTTTGGTGATTTAACCCCCAATTCCAACCCTTGATGCTGAGTGCCAAGCAGGGTTCATGCAGTACTTTTTTTTTTTTTTATGTCAAAATGGGAAAAACTAATACATTTAGTAAGAAAAGATATTGGTACTTTATTGACGTATATTTCCAGGCATTCGAGGGCCATACAAAATTATGTGGTTTAGACTTTTTTTTTTTTTTTTTAATGTGGAAATTTGCCACTGGGTTTACGACAATGCATCAGTAAAGTTACGGTGAGCAGTACAGTGGAACCCAAAATGCAAGGCAGAGTTGTTTGCAAAACACAAGAGTCTTTTTGAAGTCCAATAAGTCCGGGATATCCACAAAAAAAGGGATTCCACAAGGGAGGAGTCCAAACAAAAGGTGAGGCAAAGACTAAGGAAAAATACTAACAAAAGGTGGCTCGTAGAACTGTCCATAAACAAGGCAAAAAGAAAAATACAAAAAAAGACTAAACCACAATGAGGACTTACTGGGCTGTTGGAAAGAAGAAGGAAGAGTAGAGATGGAGTAGTGTGTCCCATGTGCTGTAACAAACCTGCACTGACTACCAGCTGGCATAGGAAGGCCTAATTGCAGATCTGAAACAGGTGTGACATCCGGAAGTTGCACACAATCAACGCCCTTGGAGCATTTATTATTTGTTTCTATCGGAGCTACTTTTTGTCATCAGATTTATCAGTATGACATCATAATTCCTCATATCGACCCTGTCTGATATTTATTGTCCACCCTCGATACGCAGTACCTAAACATGTGTCTTGTTTCTTTTTAAACTTCCATACCTTTGTATTGTTGTATAGTTAATCATGTGTGATACTTTATATCCATCCATTTTCTACCACTTATTCCCTTCGGGGTCACGGGGGGCGCTGGAGCCTATCTCAGCTACAATCGGGCGGAAGGCGGTGTACACCCTGGACAAGTCGCCTCCTCATCACAGGGCCAACACAGATAGACAGACAACATTCACACTCACATTCACACACTAGGGCCAATTTAGTGTTGCCAATCAACCTATCCCCAGGTGCATGTTTTTGGAAGTGGGAGGAAGCCGGAGTACCCGGAGGGAACCCACGCAGTCACGGGGAGAACATGCTAATTCCACACAGAAAGATCCCGAGCCCGGGATTGAACCCAGGACTACTCAGGACCTTCGTATTGTGAGGCAGATGCACTAACCCCTCTTCCACCGTGCTGCCCGATACTTTTTATGTATTATTAAAATAGATGTTTAAGAACAGAGGCACTTGCACCTCAGTATGTACTGTGCAGAACAGGCCTGGGCAATTATTTTGCTTCGGGGGGCCAAATTTAGAGAAAAAAATGTGTCTGGGGGCCGGTATGTCTATCTTTACGAACACTAATACAAAACCTAACAATAGTGTCTGATTAAATGACAAAAACGTTATGACAGAACGCCTTAAAAAACGTAGTGGTATTTAAATTTTTTTTACTGAATGAGACACCCAGAATGTACATGAAAATAAAGAATATGGGATTTACAATATTAACTATGAACGATAAAACACTGAATATTGACAACATATGAACGTCACTCTCGATCGACATATTTTACAATCAAGCAAAACGCAACTAAAATGCAACAAACAGCCAAATATGAACGCGAAGGGTAAAAAAACCCACCTACAATCTGATTTATCACTCAGCTTTTGAACTTTGTTGTAAAAACTTCTTTCCGCGTCTCCCTGACACCCACATTTCAGGCTGGCCGCTCTGGAAACACTCTGTGGAAACGCTCCCCACCCACACTGCTTGGTGCCTCGTCTGAGCTGCTGTGACGTAGACTACCATAGTAACTAGTAGGGTTGTATAGTGTACCGGTACTGGTATAGTAGCGAGGTACTAATGAATCAAAAATATACTATACTCTGTGATATTGCTGGTTTTACGAGCAGAGGAGCATGTTCGGCAGCGCACAATCACGGAGTACTTGCAAGCAGGACAAGGTGTTTAGACAGAAAAGGGAGAATGGATGCATTTTGGATTAAAAATTAAAGATAAAGGTGAAGTTATAACACTGAAACGCCCTCAGGAGGAGGTGCTTTAAGACATGGCTAGCTAGCTAGCGGCAAACGACCATTCGCAGTCGGCAGTGTTGTTGCTACTTCTAAATCACTAATCCTCGCCTCCATGGCGACAAATAAAGTACGTTTCTTACAAGTATCATCCCTGCAGGACGAGGAATAGCTAAACATGTTTCACTAGACACCGTAGGAGGATATGATAGCTAACCGCTAACAAAAGCTAGCACCCTGAATGTAAACAAACACCATGGGTGGATCTACACCTGACATCCACTGTAATGATACCAAGTACAGGAACGTATCTAGTCGATACTACTATGATTAAATCAATATTTTTTTATTGTCACAAAATCTTTTTCCTTTTTTTTAAAATTCATATTACAGTGTTTCCCACAGGACAGGCATCTATTTGTGGTGGTGTGGTCGGGGGGCGGGGGGTGACGGCGGCAGCGGCGATGACCAAGAAGAACGCGGAGTTGGAATATAAGTACAACACTTTATGTACATATTTAGCTCATTAAAATTACCGACAGGAAGGCGAGAAACACTTTATTTCAACAGACTCTGGCGCCGTACCTGTCGTCAAAACTCCAAAGACCGACTGCACAGTTGCGCTAACAAAATAAGAGTCTCAGAAAGCTGGCGTGCACAAGCTAGCAAGCTACGGAGTTTGCCGACAATGTATTTCTTGTAAAGTGTATACTAAGGAGTACAGAAGCTGGACAAATAAGATGCTAAAAACAAACCACTTTCACGTGGTATTGGACAGAAAGGAGGACGTTTTTTCTCCTCCATTCGAAAATGCGGACGTTATCAGCACCACTGTCTGATTCCTATCAATGCAAGTCATCACAATCAGGTAATACACCAACTTATATTCTTGTCTTCATGAAAGAAAGGAATCTATATGTGTTAAACATGCTTGTATTATTTTTAAACACCTTTAACTTGTTAACAATATTAACTATATGTGTTAAACATGCTTGTATTATCTTTAAACACCTTTAACTTGTTAACAATATTAACTATATGTGTTAAACATGCTTGTATTGTCATTAAACACCTTTAACTTGTTAACAATATTAACTATATGTATTAAACATACTTGTATTATCATTAAACACCTTTAATTTATTAACAATATGTGTTAAACATGCTTGTATTATCTTTAAACACCTTTAACTTGTTAACAATATTAACTATATGTATTAAACATACTTGTATTATCATTAAACACCTTTAATTTATTAACAATATTAACTATATGTGTTAAACATGCTTGCATTATCATTAAACACCTTTAACTTGTTAACAAAAACATATATTTCATAAATAAGTAAATATAAATTATATATATGAATGAGGTAGATCCCCACGACTTGATCAATTGAAATGTAGCTCGCCTGCAGAAAAAGTGTGAGCACCCCTGAGTTACACCCATCTGAACAGGTCAGCCACCTGTTTAGAGCCCGATCACAGTTGAAATCTTGAAATGAAGGGCCTTTAATGGCCAAAACTTTAACCTGGACAACATTTTAACAGCTGGTTGGCTCAGATTGTATTCTTTTCATTGCATTCACATGCTGCAGTGGACAATTTAGCTTCATTATTAATGCAGTATCTGAAGCACCGTCTCCACGTGTGTTTATTGACAACAGGGTTATAACCTGGACACGTTAGCTCGTCGGTATGGTAACACGTGACGTGACAACAGCGGCGGTGTTAATGAAGCAGCGTCAGGCTGCTCACCGTGAGTGAAACGCTCGGTGAAATCGCAGATTAACGTTAAATATATGACGAGCCGCGAGCGATGCAGCTATAACTTATCTACCTACAACCTATATTACCCTCGTATTTTGATCCGGTCGGTCCGTTCTTTTACTCCGCCGTCTTCTTCTTCTTCTTCTTCTTCTTCTTCTTCTTCTTCTTCTGGCCCACCAGGTGAATTAAGTGCTATTGGCGGAGTTACAATGCACAGTAGGCTACCGCCACTTACTGCACCGGAGTTGTAACTACAAGGTACATTCACAGACAGAGTCCCATTGCTTTTATGAGCGGTCAAGCGAGTCAAAAGGCGAAAAATCCATTTGTGGCGGACGTAATTCTTTCGTGGCGGGCCGCCACAAATAAATGAATGTGTGGGAAACACTGTATTATGTTTATAAACTCAGGAAATATGTCCCTGGACACATGAGAACTTTGAATATGACCAATGTATGATCCTGTAACTACTTGGTATCGGATTGATACCTAAATGTGTGGTATCATCCAAAACTAATGTAAAGCATCCAAACAACAGAAGAAAAAGTGATTATTACATTTTAACAGAAGTGTAGATAGATTCCATAAAACACAGAGCGAGATGTTCTACCTCTTGTGCGAAACACAAATACATAGAACATGTCGAAACGGAAAATAAGCAGATATTAACAGTAAATGAACAAGTAGATTCAAAATCTATTTTTACAGCTTGTCCTTCATCATTTTGACAAAATAATAGAATAATAAATTACACAATATGTCACTGCCTTTGTTTGCTTACTTACTACTAAAAGACAAGTTGTCTAGTATGTTCACTATTTTATTTAAGGACAAAGGTACTTAGGGTGCATTAAACATAAACATATGTTTAATGTACCCTAAGATTTTTTGTTAAATTAAAGCCAATAATGCCATTTTTTGGGGTCCCCCTTATTAGAAAAGTACCAAAAAGTATCGAAATACATTTTGGTACTTAAATATTGGTATCAGACAACACCAGTAACTAGTATATCATGCAAAAGCGCAGATTCCAACCACTGAAATACTTTGTATAGTTCAAGACTTGTGGTCATTTGAAAACATCACTGCACATCATAATGGCAGCTACACTTTCCATCTTAAAGATGTAAAAAAATGATTTGGGAATGTCTGGCGGTACAGACTGAAAAGCTTAACGGGCCGCATGTGGCCCCCGGGGCCTTAATTTGCCCAGGTCTGGTGTCTACTGTTAACGTGTACACAGGGTTGGCTGAGTGTGTATTTGTAGTTGTAGATGTGCTGTGCTCATCAGTAGAGTAGATAGACCAGTCAAAGCCTTTACCCTCCCCCAGTCTGTCGGACACAAAATCCCACCTCATACTGACTCTTACACACACACACACCAACACACATACCATCCCCCCTCAATGATATTGAGTCAGCAGCTTCCTCCTAACAATAACTGAAACGTGCCGTGGGACACACTGTTAGTTGACTGTAATGTGCAGAAACATGCACAATAAAGCACACTAATTAATAATGATAATCAATTGCACAAACAATAGTCATTTATGCATATACATTGCAACAATAAATGTGTATGTGTGTATATATATATATATATATACACATATATACATACATTATATATATATACACACTATATACATATATATATATACACACATACATATATACATATTTACATATATAAATATATATATAAACATATTTACATATAAAAAAATTTTTTACATATATATATATATTTACATATACACATATATATTTACATATACACATACATATATATATATATATATATATATATATATATATATATATATATATATATATATATATATATATATGTATATACAATGCCATGTGCGGTATAATTTAATTTTGACCTGGGGATAGGTTGATTGGCAACACTAAATTGGCCCTAGTGTGTGAATGTGAGTGTGAATGTTGTCTGTCTACAGTATCTGTGTTGGCCCTGCGATGAGGTGGCGACTTGTCCAGAGTGTACACCGCCTTCCGCCCGATTGTAGCTGAGATAGGCTCCAGCGCCCCCCGCGAACCCGAAGGGAATAAGCGGTAGAAAATGGATGGATGGATGGATGGATAGTTTAATTCTGCAGCTGAGATAGGCTCCAGCACCCCCCGCGACCCCAAAAGGGACAAGTGGTAGAAAATGGACGGATGGATAGTTTAATTATTTCCTTTAGAGCAGAATATTTGTTGCACATTTAAAAAAAAAAAAAATGTTTTACTGTGTATATCAAGCAAAGTACATGCATACAAATCCCTTAATAAAAAAGGAGATGTCACGACTAGGACTATGGCGTGATTGGTTCTCCCGTGGTGCAAATGATTTGGACCATACATGGCGTGAAGGTGAGTACATGATTTAATATAATGACAATAAAAAGGAACAAACAAAAGGCGCTCACAGTGGAGGTACAAAACTTTGCTATAAACACAAAACTTGCACAAAGGCAGAAACTATGAACGATGAAACAAAAACACTAACTGTGGCATTAATAAACAAAAACTTACTTGGCATGGACTATGAAGCAAGCAGCGTGAACTAGGCATGAAACGTAAACATGGCATGAAGCAGAGTGTCAGTGGTGTGATGTCGCCAGGGAGACCCAACAATGGGTTTAAATAATAGTGACATGATTAAAGACAGGTGCATGAGTCGTGAGGGCAGGTGAAAACTAATGGGTTGCTATGGTGACAAACAAGAGTGCACAATGAGTCCAAACGTGGAACAGGTGAAACTAATGGGTACCGTATTTTCCGCACTATAAGGCGCACCGGATTATTAGCCGCACCTTCAATGAATGGCATATTTCATGGTGCCGGACATTGAAATGTGGATGTTTGGTCAGAAAGTGCCAGAGCAGGTTATATTCCTCTGAGACTGTGTTTACTCAATTGCAAAGTAAACACTTCGACTTCCACATTGCACTGTCAATAAATGCATTATTCTGCCCTCGCTACTCAATCCAGCGTGTGCAGATAGTTAACAGAAGTTTTGTTTAGGATTGATGTTCCTTTTGAGTTATTTTCCTTCCTCAGTTGTATTTTTTTACATTTTTTCCTTCATTTAGGTTTGTTTCGACTGAAAATAAAACTAAACATTACTAAAGTATAGAGTGCAATGTGTATTTCACACAAATACAATAGAACACAGGTGTCAAACTCAAGGTGTCAAGTTATTTTATGTGGCCCGCGAAAACCTGGAAATAATATGCGTTAATAAAATGCTTAATCTTCTCTTTCTAAATATATTTGTTCTTTCCCTTTTTGATATTAAAAATCATGTACTGCATGCAATTGCATATATTTTAAAATGTAATATTATCAAAATCTAAATATCATATTATCATGTATTCCAAAAATGTTTTTTGTTCAAATAAAGACAAATACTGTACTTAAATATCTGCTTGACTTATGATTTCAAAACAAATTATCAATCAAATTGTTGACTGTAAAATTCACACAATAAACTACAGATGTTTACTCAGACACAAAACAAAATCCACATTGCACACAATTAAACCTAAGGTGTAACTTTATTAATTTTATTGGTTGTTATTATTTCCGTTGTTAAATGTATTGCTTTTATGGCTAATTATATACAACCCTAACTCTAATCAAACCCATACCTAAACCTAGCCGTAACCTTAACTTATTTTCAGCAGTATAATTTTTATTTCTTTCTGTTTTCCGTGTTTCGTATTGTCTCTCCAGCTTCATGCACAACTTAGAGTAGTTGTGCATGACCGTAGCTTGGTATACTTGGAGTGAAAAGGTCTTCAATTATATTACATTTTGATGAAAATAGCTTCTAAAACGGTGTCCTTTTAAGGGGAACTGCACTTTTTTTAATTGTGCCTATTGGGGTTGTCTTGATACCAATATTTTGGTACCGGTACCAAAATGTATTTCGATACTTTTCGATACTTTTATAAATAAAGGAGACCACAAAAATGGCATTATTGGCTTTATTTTAACAAAAGATCTTACTGTACATTAAACATATGTTTATTATTGCAAGTTTGTCCTTAAATAAAATAGTGAACATACAAGGCAACTTGTCTTTCATTAGTAAGTAAACAAACAATTTAGCTTACGACATATGCAGTAACATATTATGTAATTTATCATTCTATTATTTTGTCAAAATTATAAAGAACAAGCTGTAAAAATGTATTATTAATCTACTTGTTCATTTACTGCTAATATCTGCTTACTTTCCGTTTCATCATGTTCTATCTACACTTCTGTTAAAATGTAATAATCACTTATTCTTCTGTTGTTTGGATAATTTATATTAGTTTTGGATGATACCACAAATTTGGGTATCGATCCGATACAGCAGTGTTTTTCAACCACTGTGCCGCGGCACACTAGTGTGCCATGAGATACAGTCTGGTGTGCCGTGGGAGATTATCTAATTTCACCTATTTGGGTTAAAAATATTTTTTGCAAACCAGTAATTATAGTCTGCATATTATGTGTTGTTGAGTGGTCGGTGCCGTCTAGAGCTCGGCAGAGTAACCGTGTAATACTCTTCCATATCAGTAGGTGGCAGCAGGTAGCTAATTGCTTTGTAGATGTCGGAAACAGCGGGAGGCAGTGTGCAGGTAAAAAGGTATCTAATGCTTAAACCAAAAATAAACAAAAGGTGAGTGCCGCTAAGAAAAGGCATTGAAGCTTAGGGAAGGCTATGCAGAACGAAACTAAGACTGAACTGGCTACAAACTAAACAAAAACAGAATGCTGGACGACAGCAAAGACTTACTGTGGAGCAAAGATGGCATCCACAATGTACATCCGAACATGACATGACAATCAACAATGTCCCCACAAAGAAGGATAAAAACAACTAAAATATTCTGGATTGCTAAAAACAAAAAAAGTAGATGCGTGAAATATCGCTCAAAGGAAGACATGAAACTGCTACAGGAAAATACCAAAAAAAGAGAAAAAGCCACCAAAATAGGAGCGCAAGACAAGAACTAAAACACTACACACAGGAAAACAGAAAACAACTCAACAATTCACGGCGTGATGTGACAGGTCGTGACAGTACACCTACTTTGAGACAAGAGCTATAGTGATGCATGGTTGGTTATGGTTTAAATTCATATCCAACAATTACGACAAGGACTTTTTACTGTCAACTGAGTTGTTGTTTTTTATTATTATTTCTGCTGATGGTGTGCCTCTGGATTTTTTCAACGCAAAAAATGTGCCTTGGCTCAAAAAAGGTTGAAAAACACTGAGTTACAGGATCATACATTGGTCATAATTTAAGCTCTCGTGTGTCCAGAGACATATTTCCTGAGTTTCTGAATATTATATATATATATATATATATATATATATATATATATATATATTTTTTTTTTTTTTTTTTTTTAAAAACAAAAGATTTTGTCACGATACAAAATATTGATAAATATTACTTGGTATCATTACAGTGGATGTCAGTGGCATTTTTTACATTCAGGCCTGCTAGCTTTTGTTAGCGATGACGCCGGTGAGCTGTTGTATCCTCCTACGGTGTGTAGTGAAGCATGTTTAGCTATTCCTCGTTCCGCAGGGATGATACTTGTAAGAAACTTACTTTATTCGTCGCGAGGATCAGTGATTTAGAAGTAGCTCAAACACTGCCGACTGCGGATGAATGTTCGCTGCTAGCCATGTCTTAAAACACCTCTTCCTGAGGGCGTTTCAGTGTTATAACTTCACCTTTATCTTTAGTTTTTAATCCAAAATGCTTCCGTTCTCCTTTTTCTGTCTACACACTGTGTCTGTTTGTAAGTACTCTGTGATTGTGCGCTGCCGAACATGCTCCTCTGCTCGTAAAAGCAACAATGTCATGACGTCATGCCCAGGAACCGGTACTTTTCAAACAGAGTATAGTACCGTCTTTGGTTCATTAGTACCACGATACTATACTAGTAGCTGTACACCATACAACCGTAGTGCCTATAATTTACAATCGCCTTGTGAAACAAGAACACACATGTCTTTCTTTTTTCTTTGTGTATTCTAAATCGCAATAAAACGCAAGCAAGAGGTGGCTAACAATGTAGCTAATGGAGTCATCTACTCGGCTTATTAAACGCCCCAGAACCGCCAACAATGATGCATTTTACATGTCGTGACCTGAATGTTAACCAGTTCAAACTGCAAGCACCTTATGTGGAAATGTGGAAAAAAAGCAAACAGTTGGACAAACATTGGAACGCTAAGCCGATCCAATAGTAACCATAGAAGACTCCTCTAACTCAACATCGCCCATGTAGCAGTGGGCTGCCTCAAACTCTGACGACTCAGGAGTTTACCTTATTAACAGGTATTAAGCCTAAATGGAAGGCTTTGCTCCATTATCCCACACCACATGGCTACAACAAGAATAAGCCGGGAGTCTTACAAACCTTAAGGCTTTGCAGATACTTGACTGAGGACACAAGATAATACACACAGGCAGGGCTACTAACTTAGACCACAGACCAACATTGACCTGACGAAGACTGCAGAATAGGTTCAGAATTAGTCACATTTAAATTAAAAAATGTCTGTAATAGAATTCTCAGGGCATTCAATCGATCCCATCTAGGGCTAGACAATTAATTGAATTTTGATTATGGCTTCTCACGATCGTTAAAGTAGAATAATCGAAAAAAATTGAATAATGGTCCACGCAAAATGCATGCAAATTCCGAAGCTTGTAACGGTGAAACTAATGAGGAGCGAATGAGTGAAAAAAAGACAAAGTCTACTAGAAGTTTGGGATCTCATCATGGTTACTACTACAGATGTTTGATAATGGCTTTTTTGCCGATATCCGATATTCCGATATTGTCCAACTCTTAATTACCGATTCCGATATCAACCGATACCGATATATACAGTCGTGGAATTAACACATTTTTATGCCTAGTTTTGTTGTGATGCCCCGCTGGATGCATTAAACAATGTAACAAGGTATTCCAAAATAAATCAACTCAAGTTATGGAAAAAAAATGCCAACATGGCACTGCCATATTTATTATTGAAGTCACAAAGTGCATTATTTTTTTTAACATGCCTCAAAACAGCAGCTTGGAATTTGGGACATTCTCTCCCTGAGAGAGCATGAGGAGGTTGAGGTGGGGGGGGGGGGGTTAATATTGTAGCGTCCCGGAAGAGTTAGTGCTGCAAGGGGTTTTGGGTATGTGTTCTGTTGTGTTTATGTTGTGTTACGGTGCGGATGCTCTCCCGAAATGTGTTTGTCATTCTTGTTTGGTGTGGGTTCACAGTGTGGCACATATTTGTAACAGTGTTAAAGTTGTTTTTACGGCCACCCTCAGTGTGACCTGTATGGCTGTTGACCAAGTATGCCTTGCATTCACATGTGTGTGTGAAAAGCCGTAGATATTATGTGATTGGGCCGGCACGCAAAGGCAGTGCTTTTAAGGTTCATTGGCGCTGTGTATTTTTGCCCTACGTCCGTGTACACAGCGGCGTTTTAAAAAGTCATACATTTTACTTTTTGAAACCGATACCGATAATTTTGAAACCGATACCAATAATTTCCGATACTACATTTTAAAGCATTTATCGGCCAATAATATCGGCAGTCCGATATTATTGGACATTCCTAGTTACTACTTTTCATTTGACACAGCTCTAATCAATAATCACTAAACACAATGTAGTGGAATTTCTGACCTTTGAACTATATTTTGTGTCTGTCAAGAATGTCTGCTCGTTTCTTTCTTTTCTATTCTGAACCATTGAAGGACCATATGTGGGTGAAAGTTGAATATATGGTCGGTCTGACCATTCTACAAAATGTTTTTATTGTTTATTATGACTAAGGGATTCAAGGATGTTGCAGAACAAACAGGTCCAAAACAACAGGACCTTGACGCATGAGGGAAACAGATAAAATGGCCAAGTGACAAGGTCTATAGGGGATTTGCTTGATTCTCGAGTCCTCCGGAGGACGTTGTCTGTCTGCATGGGCAATTCAATCCAACTTTGTACTTTTTGATTATGGGTAAATAAACCTTTTGTACTAAATTCACTTTTGTTGCTGTTTGAGCTTCGGACCATCCACCACATAAAATTGGCGTCTCGAACAGGATGGTCTAGAACGCTGCAGGTCGACATCCGCTCCCGGTCTCTCTCTCTCAGGCAGACAGAGCACGCGCGCATCTAAAGGTAAGCAATTTTGCTTAATGTGTAAAAACTGTCTGTCTGGAGAGGTCGGGACTGGTAAGACTAATTGCTGAACCTGTTTTGATAAAAGATAGGTCTAGCTAGATTCTCCAAAAACAACCTGGAATGTGTCAGGCTTGTCCCTGACAGTTTGGCCATGTTTTAGTTTTCCCTCTGCATTTGTCTTTGTTTCCTGTCAGTGCTCTTATTTTGGTTATTTCCTGATTATCTCCCTGAGTGCTTTTTCCCCTCAGCTGTGGCTGATTGGTACCGGGCCACACCTGGTGTCAATCAGCCAGCTGCTATTTAAACGGCGCCATCATCTCAAGTGGGTCTGCAACAAACGCCACCATCATTTCCGGTGGGCCGGCAGACGCCACCATCATCTCCGGTGGGTCTGCAACCTACGGCGCCATCATCTCCGGTGGGTCTGCGACCTACGCCACCATGCACTCCGGTGGGCCGGCAGACGCCACCATGCACTCTGGTGGGTCTGCAACCTACGGCGCCATCATTTCCGGTGGGTCTGCAACCTATGGCGCCACCATGCACTCCGGTAAGCCAGCAGATGCCACCATGCACTCCGGTGGGCCAGCAGATGCCACCATGCACTCCGGTGGGCCAGCAGATGCCACCATGCACTCCGGTGGGCCAGCAGATGCCACCACCCTCCTCTCCGGTGGGCCAGCAGCAGACGGCGCCACCACCCTCCTTTCCGGTGGGCCAGCAGCAGACGGCGCCACCATCCTCCTCTCCGGTGGGCCAGCAGCAGACGGCGCCACCATCCTCTCCGGTGGGCCAGCAGCAGGGGGCGCCACCATCCTCTTGTCGGCCACGGATGTGGTCGTTTCACGGACGACCGCCTCGCCAATTGCGGCGGAATTCAACTCGCCGTCGCCACCTGACTCTTCCCCGCTGGTTGCGGGGACACTTGGCCTGGTGGCCCACCTCCTTGTCCTCCCTCCACCCTCCCGTGACTTTGGACTTTTTTGGGGGGGGGGGGGTCTGTTTTCTAGAACGTCTGGTATCCGTTATGGGAAGAAGGGCTACTGTCAGGCTTGTCCCTGACAGTTTGCCCATGTTTTAGTTTTCCCTCTGCGTTTGTCTTTGTTTCCTGTCAGCGCTCTTATTTTGGTATTTCCTGATTATCTCCCTGAGTGCTTTTTTTCCCCTCAGCTGTGGCTGATTGGTGTCAATCAGCCAGCTGCTATTTAAACCTGCCTTCCACTCTAGTCAGTGCTGGATTATTGTCGCTAATACTTGTTGTCATTTCTACCTGTCTATCGTTACAGCTACTACCTGTAGTGTCTACCTCAGGGGTCGGCAACCCGCTACTCCGGAGCCGCATGCGGCTGTTTGATCACTCTGATGCGGCTCAGCTGCATACTTGCCGACCCCCCCGATTTTCCCGGGAGACTTCCGGATTTCAGTGCCTCTCGCAGAAAACTCCCGGGATTAATATTCTCCGATTTTCACCCTTACAATAATAATATGGGCATGCCATGATGGTACAGCATTTAGCATCCTCTACAATCTGCATTAACAGCGTGCCAGCCCAGCCTCTTGTTAAATGCGTCTTCTGCTTGAACACGTAAGTGACAGCAAGGCATACTTGGTCAACAGCCACACAGGTTACACTGACGGTGGCCATATAAAACAACTTTAACACTCTTACTAATAATGCGCCACACTTTGAACCAAAACCAAACAAGAATGACAAACACATTTCGGGAGAACATCTGTACCTTAACACAACATAAACACAACAGAACAAATACCCAAAATCCCATGCAGCCCTGACTCTTCTGGGCTACATTATACACCCCTGCTACCACCAACCCCCCCCCCTGTGCGTTGGTTGAGGTGGGGTTTGGTAGCGGGGGTGTATAATGTAGCCCGGAAAAGTTAGGGCTTCATGGGATTCTGGGTATTTGTTCTGTTGTGTTTATGTTGTGTTACGGTGCAGATGTTCTCCCGAAATGTGTTTGTCATTCTTGCTTGGTGTGGGTTCGCAGTGTGGCGCATTATTAGTAAGAGTGTTAAAGTTGTTATACAGCCACCGTCAGTGTAACCTGTGTGGTTGTTGACCAAGTATGCCTTGCTGTCACTTACGTGAGCAAGCAGAAGCCCCATACAACTTGTGGCTGGTCCGGCACGCTGGTTGTAGTGGGCGCTAAATGCTGTACCATCACAGCACTTTCAAGAGAACACTTGCCCTGAAATTAGTAGTCTGCCGGAAAAATCGGGAGGGTTGACAAGTATGACGCTGTCAAGCGCCATTCATATAAAACCCGTGGGCCGCACTAACATTCAATTTTCATATTAAGGTGTGGGCCGCGTGTCTGAGACCCTTGGTTTATACATAGTACAAAGCAAAAAAAAAAACTTTGTATGCAGTGTTATCCATCCATCCATCCATCTTCTTCTGCTTATCCGAGGTCGGGTCGCGGGGGCAGCAGCCTAATCAGGGAAGCCCAGACTTCCCTCTCCCCAGCCACTTCGTCCAGCTCTTCCCGGGGGATCCCGAGGCGTTCCCAGGCCAGCCGGGAGACATAGTCTTCCCAACGTGTCCTGGGTCTTCCCCGTGGCCTCCTACCGGTCGGACGTGCCCTAAACACCTCCCGAGGGAGGCGATCGGGTGGCATCCTGACCAGATGCCCGAACCACCTCATCTGGCTCCTCTCGATGTGGAGGAGCAGCGGCTTTACTTTGAGCTCCCCGCGGATGACAGAGCTTCTCACCCTATCTCTAAGGGAGAGCCCTGCCACCTGGCGGAGGAAACTCATTTCGGCCGCTTGTACCCGTGATCTTGTCCTTTTGGTCATAACCCAAAGCTCATGACCATAGGTGAGGATGGGAACGTAGATCGACCGGTAAATTGAGAGCTTTGCCTTCCGGCTCAGCTCCTTCTTCACCACAACGGATCGATACAGCGTCCGCATTACTGAAGATGCCGCACCGATCCGCCTGTCGATCTCACGATCCACTCTTCCCTCACTCGTGAACAAGACTCCGAGGTACTTGAACTCCTCCACTTGGGGCAGGGTCTCCTCCCCAACCCGGAGATGGCACTCCACCCTTTTCCGGGCAAGAACCATGGACTCGGACTTGGAGGGGCTGATTCTCATCCCAGTCGCTTCACACTCGGCTGCGAACCGATCCAGCGAGAGCTGAAGATCCTGGCCAGATGAAGCCATCAGGACCACATCATCTGCAAAAAGCAGAGACCTAATCGTGCAGCCACCAAACCAGATCCCCTCAACGCCTTGACTGCGCCTAGAAATTCTGTCCATAAAAGTTATGAACAGAATCGGTGACAAAGGGCAGCCTTGGCGGAGTCCAACCCTCACTGGAAACGTGTCCGACTTACTGCCGGCAATGCGGACCAAGCTCTGACACTGATCATACAGGGAGCGGACCGCCAAAATCAGACAGTCCGATACCTCATACTCTCTGAGCACTCCCCACAGGACTTCCCGAGGGACACGGTCGAATGCCTTCTCCAAGTCCACAAAGCACATATAGACTGGTTGGGCAAACTCCCATGCACCCTCAAGGACCCTGCCGAGAGTATAGACCTGGTCCACAGTTCCACGACCAGGACGAAAACCACACTGTTCCTCCTGAATCCGAGGTTCGACTATCCGGCGTAGCCTCCTCTCCAGTACACCCGAATAGACCTTACCGGGAAGGCTGAGGAGTGTGATCCCACGATAGTTAGAACACACCCTCCGGTTCCCCTTCTTAAAGAGAGGAACCACCACCCCGGTCTGCCAATCCAGAGGTACCGCCCCCGATGTCCACGCGATGCTGCAGAGTCTTGTCAACCAAGACAGCCCCACAGCATCCAGAGCCTTAAGGAACTCCGGGCGGCTCTCATCCACCCCCGGGGCCTTGCCACCGAGGAGCTTTTTAACTACCTCAGCAACCTCAGCCCCAGAAATAGAAGAGCCCACCACAGATTCCCCAGGCACTGCTTCCTCATAGGAAGACGTGTTGGTGGGATTGAGGAGGTCTTCGAAGTATTCCCTCCACCGATCCACAACATCCGCAGTCGAGGTCAGCAGAACACCATCCTCACCATACACGGTGTTGATAGTGCACTGCTTCCCCTTCCTGAGGCGGCGGATGGTGGTCCAGAATCGCTTCGAAGCCGTCCGGAAGTCGTTTTCCATGGCTTCCCCGAACTCCTCCCATGTCCGAGTTTTTGCCTCCGCAACCGCTGAAGCCGCACACCGCTTGACCTGTCGGTACCTGTCCGCTGCCTCAGGAGTCCTATGAGCCAAAAGAACCCGATAGGACTCCTCCTTCAGCTTGACGGCATCCCTCACCGCCGGTGTCCACCAACGGGTTCTAGGATTACCGCCACGACAGGCACCAACTACCTTGCGGCCACAGCTCCAATCAGCTGCCTCGACAATAGAGGCGCGGAACATGGTCCACTCGGACTCAATGTCCAGCGCCTCCCTCGTGACATGTTCAAAGTTCTTCCGGAGGTGGGAATTGAAACTCTCTCTGACAGGAGACTCTGCCAGACGTTCCCAGCAAACCCTCACAATGCGTTTGGGTCTGCCAGGTCTGTCCGGCATCCTCCCCCACCATCGCAGCCAACTCACCACCAGGTGGTGATCGGTTGAAAGCCCCGCCCCTCTCTTCACCCGAGTGTCCAAAACATGAGACCGCAAATCCGATGACACAACTACAAAGTCGATCATGGAACTGCGGCCTAGGGTGTCCTGGTGCCAAGTGCACATATGGACACCCTTATGTTTGAACATGGTGTTCATTATGGACAATCTGTGACGGGCACAAAAGTCCAATAACAAAACACCACTCGAGTTCAGATCCGGGCGGCCATTCTTCCCAATCACGCCTCTCCAGGTTTCACTGTCGCTGCCAACATGAGCATTGAAGACCCCCAGTAGAACAAGGGAATCACCCGGCGGAGCACTCTCAAGCACTCCCTCGAGCGAATCCAAAAAGGGTGGGTACTCTGAGCTGCCGTTTGGCGCATAAGCGCAAACCACAGTCAGGACCCGTCCCCCCACCCGAAGGCGGAGGGAAGCTACCCTCTCGTCCACCGGGTTGAACTCCAACGTGCATGCTCTGAGCCGGGGGGCAACAAGAATTGCCACCCCAGCCCGTCGCCTCTCATTGCCGGCAACGCCAGAGTGGAAGAGATTCCATCCCCTCTCGAGAGAACTGGTTCCAGAGCCCTTGCTGTGCGTCGAAGTGAGTCCGACTATATCTAGCCGTAACTTCTCGACCTCGCGCACTAGCTCAGGCTCCTTCCCCCCCAGCGAGGTGACGTTCCACGTCCCAAGAGCTAGCTTCTGTAGCCAAGGATCGGACCGCCAAGTGCCCCGCCTTCGGCTGCCGCCCAGCTCACACTGCACCCGACCTCTATGGCCCCTGCTATGGGTGGTGAGCCCAGTGGAGGGGGGACCCACGTTGCCTCTTCGGGCTGTGCCCGGCCGGGCCCCATGGGGACAGGCCCGGCCACCAGGCGCTCACCATCGTGCCCCGCCTCCGGGCCTGGCTCCGGAGGGGGGCCCCGGTGACCCGCGTCCGGGCGAGGGAAATCTGGGTCCTTTATTTTTATTCTTCATGGAGGTCTTCGAGCTGCTCTTTGTCTGATCCCTCACCTAGGACCAGTTTGTCTTGGGAGACCCTACCAGGTGGCATAAAGCCCCCGGACAACATAGCTCCTAGGATCATTGGGACACGCAAACTCCTCTACCACGGTAAGGTGGCAGCTCAGAGAGGAGCAGTGTTATTTCATTTTAAATTTCAAAAGATTTTTGTGGCTCCCATTGTTTTCTTTAATTTGTGAAACTGGTCAAAATGGCTCTTTGACTGGTAAAGGTTGCCGACCCCTGGTCTACCTGTCCTTGTCGCTGTCGTCATAGCGGTAAGCTGTTCCTTTTAGCTATTTACAGTTGGTTTCTCCTAGCTTCTTGTTTTCCTGTTAGCCAGATCCTGTTAGCTGTTTGCTACTTCCAGTTTTTCTGTTTTCTGGTTCCTGTTTCCATTTTACCTGTTCCTAGTTTGTTTTTGCTTTATTTTGAACATTAAATCATGTTTTCCTGCTCAATGCCTGCCGTCATCACTGCATCTTGGGGTTCATCACCTACAAACTTTGACAGAATGGGGTATATTATGGTTGGATTGGGTTGTTTTATATGTGATTATATTGTTTGTGTGTTTGTTTGAAAACTTGTGATTTCTTGTTTTAACAATAAGGGTATTGTTAATAGAATTTTGGTGGTTTGGAGTGTTTAAGCACAAACGATTCGAGGCAAATACATTTTTTTAACCTCTCCCCCCTCTGGCGTTGTCGGCAAAGGGGGTCTTCTTCTGCAAGTACGCCAGGTTAGCACAGTCTGGATACAGCTAAAGTAAAGGCATTTTTAACTAGCTGGCGGTACATTTGACTATAAAAAATTGTTACGTTTGTGAATGTGCGACACATCTGTCTATGTGGAAGCTGCAGCGGTGGAAAAGCCTCATTTTAGGTGACCGTTCAGTGACTCCGGTAAAGGAGATCGACTGAGCTGATATTTGTCACGACGTTCTGTTTAGTGTGCTGCAGTTTAGACAGGTGGAGATCGGGCTCCATACGGTAGAGCTTTGGTGAAACTTGGTGAAACTGTATGGAACTGACCAAACACGATGTCTGTAGGATTGTTGGGTGATTCCCAGTGATTCTACGGGGCTTTAGGCCGGTTATCCGTGTTGGTCAGGGTGGTAACGTAGGGATAACTGGGATGAACGGGTTAATCGCCGTTTATGAGTAAGGGACCTGCGTTCGTGTTATAAGACGGCCGTTCCACAAAAAGCACGCGTGCATAGTTGTTTATATTTGTCCGGACATGGGGTGGTTTGTGATTTGTAAATGTGTGTGTATATTGGTGAATGTTGAGAAGTGTGTGTGTGTGGAGTGATTCAGTTTTTGTTGGTACATTTATATATATATGCGTATTTTAATAACACTTGTGTATGTACCTGCGGGTCTGATCTGTTTTATTTCCCTCCTTTGAAAGGCAAGCATTACTCCCACACTCCCGCATCCCCCCTTCACGCTTTCTCTCTCACATCCCTGTTAATCTGTGAAAGTTGGGAAATTGACCAAAATGTGTGTGTTTATGAGAAGATAGACAAAGTTTATGTTCAGAAATCATATGAGTGAATGATCTATTCATCTATTTATCTTCTTCCGCTTGTCGGAGGTCGGGTCGTTGGGGCAGCAGCCTGGGCGGGGAGGCCCAGACTTCCCTCTCCCGAGCCATTTTGTCCAGCTCAGAGTGAATGATAAATGTTGTTTATTATTATAAGGTTCTGATATAATACAGCTGTGCTTCTGGGTGAGAAAAATAGTTGACTGTTGAGGTTGTTTTTTTTAACTGTGCTGGTGATTCCGCCCGGTTAACTGTGTGGGTGTGATTGTGACTGTGCGATATTATAGCTTTGTAAGAAGGGTCTGAGATTTTGATTACGGAAAAAGGCTCTCGCTCTTTGTTGATTTTTTTTTGTGTGTGCGTGTGATGCAGTAAGAAGAAGAGGAGGCTCTGTTAGGAGACATTTGAGATACAAACCCCGTTTCCATGTGAGTTGGGAAATTGTGTTAGATGTAAATATAAACGGAATACAATGATTTGCAAATAATTTTCAACCCATATTCAGTTGAATATGCTACAAAGACAACATATTTGATGTTTAAACTGACAAACATTTTTTTTTTTTGCAAATAATCATTAACTTTAGAATTTGATGCCAGCAACACGTGACAAAGAAGTTGGGAAAGGTGCCAATAAATACTGATAAAGTTGAGGAATGCTCATCAAACACTTATTTGGAACATCCCACAGGTGTGCAGGCAAATTGGGAACAGGTGGGTGCCATGATTGGGTATAAAAGTAGATTCCATGAAATGCTCAGTCATTCACAAACAAGGATGGGGCGAGGGTCACCACTTTGTCAACAAATGCGTGAGCAAATTGTTGAACAGTTTAAGAAAAACCTTTCTCAACCAGCTATTGCAAGGAATTTAGGGATTTCACCATCTACGGTCCGTAATATCATCAAAGGGTTCAGAGAATCTGGAGAGTTTGAACATCAAATATGTTGTCTTTGTAGCATATTCAACTGAATATGGGTTGAAAAGGATTTGCAAATCATTGTATTCCGTTTATATTTACATCTAACACAATTTCCCAACTCATTTGGAAACGGGGTTTGTAAGAGATGTGTCTTGGTAACGAGGGCGTGTGACGTGCTGCATGTTAGACGTGGGCCGGAGAGATGTGTCACTGTTAGGTTAGCATTGAGCTAGGTTAGCATTGAGCTAGTTTAGCATTGAGATAAGTTAACAAAAATTAGCTTACTGAGGCCTAGTAAGGCTAGTTTAGCATTTAGCTTGGCATTACTAAGTGTGTTTGAACAGCTGTTCTCAACCTGAAAAGTGTACTGGTAGTTCCATCCCCATCCATTTTCTACCGCTTATTCCCTTCGGGGTCGCGGGGGGCGCTGGAGCCTATCTCAGCTACAATCGGGCGGAAGGCGGGGTACACCCTGGACAAGTCGCCACCTCATCACAGGGCCAACACAGATAGACAGACAACATTCACACACTAGGGCCCATTTAGTGTTGCCAATCAACCTATCCCCAGGTGCATGTCTTTGGAGGTGGGAGGAAGCCGGAGTACCCGGAGGGAACCCACGCAGTCACGGGGAGAACATGCAAACTCCACACAGAACGATCCCGAGCCCGGGATTGAACCCAGGATTTGCTAATTCCAGTAAAATAAAAGATATATGAATAAATACACATTTAAATATCAATAAATAAATTGGGATTATGGGACATTGAAGTATAGTTTGATTCATCATTTATTTGTATGTGTTTAGTATGCTATTTTGTACAGCCTTGATGCTCTGCTGATCTATCCAGTTCCTGTGTGGGAGTTAAGACAAACACACACACGCACACACATCATAGATTAGAACACATTGTAGCTTTGAATTAATATTTATATAGCAAATACATTAAATACAGTTAACAAATAAATTAATAATATTGAATTTAAATATGATAAAGATAAATTGATTATTTAAATATATTGACATTTTAATTATTTTAAGAATAATCACGATAGAATAAAATTTAAATGTATATTCTAAAACATTTTTAACTTTTATCTGTGCAACTGGTATTAATCATATATTGTCAACGTTTATAGTCACTTCTGTGTGAATAATGGAGTCTGAGTCGCAGGTGAGGAAGAAGTACAGACAAAAGTCGCCACACTCAGCGCTCCAGTCATAACAAAACGTAGATCAGCGTTAAACAAATTCTAATCAGAGGACATACTAAGTTATGAGAACTTAAGTAAACAGACAGCAAGCAAACCCACAAATAATAATTGAAATAAATAACAAAAGAAAGCACATTTCTATGTGACAAATGAAGGTGCATGTAGAATTACATGTAGAGGATAAAATTAAATGGAAATAAATGTCTGCAAGATAAGCAGTCTGTCCAGTGTTTACAAAGACGAGGCGTCATGAACTGTGCCCGGATTAGCAATAAATAGATAGATAGATAGATAGCACGTTATTGATCCCTTCAGGAGAGTTCCCTCAGGAAAATCAAAATTCCAGCAGCAGTGTACAATATTGAGATCGAATTTGAAAAGTAAAAAGTAAATAATGGGGGTATAAATGGAAACAAAATAGAAAAATATTACAATAGAATAAAAATAAAAAGCAACAATGAGAATAAAAATATAACAGTAAAATAAGAATATAACAAGAGGAACTAGGCAGTAGTGACCATGTTATGAAAAAGTATTGCACTGTTATTGTTTTGCATCCCCTGTCATCCTAGTAACTCCCCCCCCCCCCCCCCCCCCAGAGAGGAGTTGTACAGTCTAATGGCGCGTGGGACAAAGGAGTTTTTATAGTCTAAATCATATCTAAAGTTTAAAATTCAGGTTATGAAGGAGGAATAACTGTTAAGAAATAAATAAAGACGCATGAAATTATATGGTTTTGGATTGTTGTTGACCCTGTTGTTGTTGTAATTTATAAGACTGATTTATTTTGGATTGATGTGCTTTTATATATATATATATATATATATATATATATATATATATATATATATATATAGAGAGAGAGAGAGAGAGAGAGAGAGAGAGAGAGAGAGAGAGAGACAGAGAGAGAGAGAGAGAGAGAGGATTGAAGGTGAAGAGGATGGATTGGGAAAATATAGAAAATGGATGTTTATAACCTTACGTGAATGGTTTCTAGGAGAGGAGAATAGAAAATAGAAACATTGTGTGAAGTGTAAGGAAGAGATGGATACAGGATATTGTTTGTAAAGGAAAAAGCAAGTTGAAGAAAAGATGACAAAGTGACAAATGAAGGTATTCGTAAATGGTATTCGTGTGTCAGCGTATGCTGTAAACGCAAAATAATATCAGAGAAATTGACATACATGTGAGTGAATTGCTGTCATTGTGAAGAGAAGGAACATTTTCTTGGGAAAATAACGTGTCCGGGAACGCTCATTCACCTCTGAAACACGTCCGAAACTAAACAATGTCAAGACAGCTACTTTAAACGGCGGCTAAACTACTAAGTTAAAGCTAGCGAGAGCAATCCATACACCCACAACACATCTCATTTTCTTGTGTTGTTAACGACATCATGGATGTAACATTAATGCACAAACAGGAGGACAATTTAATTTGACACTAAAGCACACTCTCTACTGGGGTTGTCCCGATACCAATATTTTGGTACCGATGCTGGTACCAAAATGTATTTTGATACTTTTCTAAATAAAGTGGACCACAAAAAATGGCATTATTGTCTTTATTTTAACAAAAAATCTTATGGTACATTAAACATATGTTTCTTATTGCAATTGTCCTTAAATAAAATAGTGAACATACAAGACAGCTTTTCTTTTAGTATTAAGTCAGCAAACAAAGGCTCCTAATTCATCTGCTGATGTATGCAGTAACATATTGTGTCATTTATCATTCTATTATTTTGTCAACATTACATTACAAGTGGTAGAAAATGAATTATTAATCTACTTGTTCATTTACTGTTTATATCTGTTTACATTCTCTTTTAACATGTTCTATCTACACTTCTGTTAAAATGTAATAATCACTTACTCTTCTGTTGTTTGGATGCTTTACATTAGTTTTACCACAAATTTGGTTTTCGATCCGATACCAAGTAGTTACAGGATCATACATTGGTCATAATTGAAGTTCTCATGTGTCCAGGGACATATTTCCTGAGTTTATAAACTTAATATAAAAATTAAAAAGATTTTGTGATGCTAAAAAATATATATGTAATCATATGGACTAGATACGCTCTTGTACTTGGTATCATTACAGTGGATGTAGAGTGTAGATCCACCCATGGAATTTGTTTACATTGTGACGCCGGTGAACTAGTGAAGCATGTATCAAGTATCATCCCTGCAGGACAATACTTGTAAGAAACTCACTTTATTTGTCGCCATGGAGGCGAGGATTAGTGATTTAGAAGTAGCTAAAACACTGCCAACTGCAGCTGGACGTTAGCCGCTAGCTAGCTAGCCATATCTTAAAGTACCTCTTCCTGAGGGCATTTCAGTGTTATAACTTCACCTTTATCTTTAGTTTTTAAGCCAAAATGCATCCGTTTTCCCTTTTCTGTCTACACACAATGTATGTACTCCGTGATTGTGCGCTGCCGAACATGCTCCTCTGCTCATAAAACCAAAAATGTCACGACCTGACAACAAAGATCCGTCATGCCCGTTAAAAAAAAAGGGGGTGGGGGGGGGGGGTTATTTTTAGAGGCGCCATAGGTATATATGATTCATTAGTATCGCAGTACTATACTAGTACTGGTATACTGTACAACCCTACTCTCTACGGTAGTAAAATAGTTGTAAAAGGTAAAAAACAGAAATAAAACCAGTTAAAATGGAAAAACTGAATTGTATTGTTTTTTTATATTGCTATTGTTATCTAAAAGTATTTTTATTACTATTTTTATTATTTTACTTGTTGTGGTTTATTCGTTACTAATGTAAATAATTTTTGTAAATGATATTTAAAGTTGCGTTTTGGTGTCACAAAAAATTATGTTTTAAAATTAATGAATAATCGTGTAATCAATCGTGATTACAATGTCTATCAAAAATAATTGTGATTTTTATTTTTGCCATAATCATGCAGCTTTAATTGCAACTGGACTGATTGGTTTGTCTTAGAAGATGTTTCACCTCTCATCCAAGTAGGCTTCATTAGTTAATGATCAACACACTGCCATTCTTAAAGGCGCACACACATACGCTACTCTCATAACTAGTGTGGTTGCACCGTCTGTCTGTCTCGCTGTACATTCTCTGCATGGAGTGAGAAGAGAAACTGTGATATCTTGATATATCAGCTGAATAACAGGAAGTTGTCTTTTAGTTTTGTTGGTTTTAATGCAGACAGTGCGGCAACATCCTGACACTTCCAATGTGTGGGTTTAATTAGATGCTTCCCAAAGTGCTCTGTGTAGTGTTCAATAGCTAGTCTCAAATCTGCAACTAGCTTCAAATCTACCTCCAATTATTTTATTACCTTATTAATCAAATATATCTTATTGTCGCGTTCATCCTCACTGACTACCAGACACTCTCTCCACAAATAAATAGCACCGTTGGTCATTTTTAAATTGTTTTACTGTATTTATGGGCAGTTCATAAAAAGTATAAAAAATGATCGATATCGATCAATATAAAAAACGTATATATCATGATATAGTTTCAGCAATACATGCAAAATAACCTATTTGCCACATACAACACTGTCCTTTCAAGCATTCCTAAAATACTCTCCAACAAATAACAGGACTTAATAAAAACATTCTGGCCACAGATGCTCCTTGGTGCCATTTCTTTACAACTAAATGGAATGCTAACGTCGGTGATTCAGACTATTTTGAGCTGGTAGTGGTCAATCCACAGCGATAGCTCTGCCACACAATACCTCAATGCTAACGAGGGGAAAATAACATTTCAACTACTGTCCTGGGCATTGACAATAGGATTGCTCCTTTGCATCTCAACAGTTGTTTTTCTCACTATGATAGTGCAGGACCATCCTTGCCCAGGCACACCCTCCTGGTGTTGGAGTATAAATATTTGGGATGTTGGCACCAGCCGCTAAACTAGATCTGACCAATCTAAGTCTAACACTATGTTTATACTGCAGGCCAAAGTGGCCCAAATCTGATTTATTTTAAATCAGGTTTTTTCCAGGTGACTGTTTACACTACAAATAAATGTGATTTTTGTCGGACTGCATAATAGATATGGTATAAAATAACTCATTGCAGTAAAAAGTAGACGGAAGTACATGACCCAAAAAGTCATATTTTGTGAAAATGATCAGGTATTTATTTTAAGAATTGTCAGGGTTTATACACAATGCAATTAACTGTAAAAAATTACGTTTTTTTTCATTTCTGATTTAATTAATATTTCCATATTGGTGTAAAATATGCCAATAGAATTATAACATTCAATTTACTAAGAATCAATTATTTCCCCCCCTCTACAACAGCTCTTTTGAAAATATGTTGGACATTGTCTGTCTGTTCTGATGTACTGCTTTCAATGACCACTTTTTACTGATGTGCAATATAACGTGATATTTTACAGAGCTTGTTCATGGTCATTAGGGCCGTCAGTCTGTCTCACCACTTTTAAAGGACTCAAACCAGTGGCTGTTGTGATGGTAATCCTGGCAATTTCCCTGTGTTTTTTTTTTCAGGTCACTGCTGAAGGCTTCGCCCCATTGTTGCAGTTTGCCTACACGGCTAAACTGTTACTCAGCAGAGAAAACATTCAGGAGGTCATTCGCTGTGCCAAATTCCTGCGGATGCACAACCTAGAGGACTCATGCTTTCGTTTCCTTGAAGCTCAGTTGCGTAGTGAAAAGGACAGCTTGCTGCAAGGCCACAAGGTGGCTGCCGATGCCATCAATTTAGAGGATGAGAGCATGCAGTCAGAGGCCGAAATACCCTCCTCCCCGAGGATGCAACAATGTGCTGACAGTCTCTCCTCATTTCAACCTCCTGGCGATGATCGTCTAGCAATGACGATACCTAGTAGCTTCATAGATGGTCGGTTGGACTTTGATCGAAACAGAGGATCGGACCTGCCGCGATGCCCCAAGTACAGGAAATATCAGTGGGCTTGCAACAAGCACAATAACGACTTCTCCTCACACAGTGGTACCTCAGGTTTTCCAAGCACAATAAAAGAGAGCAGCATGGGTGGGGAAGTAAGCAGTCGGGACAGGCGGACTTTGGCACAAATCAAAGTCGAACCGCGGGCAGACGAAGAGGCCATCTCATTGTGCCTGTCGGGGGATGAACAGGACTTCCGGAAAAAGGACAATGTGACAGCCATGGAGATGGATAATCCCAGGTCTGTGGAAAGAATCAAGAGAACCAAGTCCCCTTCCTGCCTCAAAGCCTTCTTCCAGAAAGGAGTAGACCTTCCCAATCTGCCCAATACATCACAGCAGCTTTTTGCCAACCTTATCGGCTGCCCCCAGGACAAAGTTAACACTCAGGGAGAATGTAAAGTTTTTACTGGGAAGCTGGGTCTGTCTTTAATATCCCCAAATGAGAAGGACAGTTTCCCCGCCAGCATGTCCCTTAAGTCCTCTTCCTGTGATGAAATCTGCAAACAGGAAGTTGAGCTGGATCGTCGAAGTGTCATATTTTCCTCAGGAGCCTGCAATCGTGTCGGAACCCCAGCCCATTCCTACCCTGGTGGGAATTCTTTGGAGGTGGAACTCTCCGAGCACATGCCAAAGGGAATGTGGCCTGGAGCCAGCCAGTCCCTCCCGACCTCGCAGGCCTTTTGCCCCAGTACCACCTCCACCGACCCCCAACTATTGTGTCGCCCACGGCCAAACACCAGCTGCCCAGTTCCAATAAAAGTGTGCCCACGCTCACCACCTTGCGAGACTCGCACCCGGACGTCCAGCTCCTGTTCCTCATACTCGTATGCAGAGGATGGCAGCGGAGGTTCTCCCTGCAGCTTGCCTCAATTTGAGTTTTCTTCCTCCCCTTGCTCCAACATGGCCCGGTGTGTCAATGTGGATCAACAGGAGCAAAGTGGAGGGGACGCCCTTTTTAACCAAGTGCAGCCCAAGATCAAATGTGAGCAGTCCTACGGCACCAATTCAAGCGACGAGTCGGGTTCTTTTTCAGAGGGAGACAGCGAGTCCTGTGCTGCACAAGAACATAGCCAAGAGGTGAGTGCAACTCTTCAGTGTCCTCATCATCACAACTACACAACAAGTAATTTGATTCACTATAGAGATCTTTGCATAGATCCCCAATATGTCAGATTGAAGGCAATAACCCAGTCATTGATGAGGTTATACTTCTTACTTCAATGTGGTCTAAAGATCTGACATCAGAAGTCTAAAGACCATTAAACATCGCTAACAGTGGCCATTGGAGTCATGCTAATTACCCTGAGGTTTAAATTCTGGACCCCCCCCCGTGAGGTTCAGTTCCACTATAGTGTTTATTTTATGATTTATATGAACATTTTATGCATTTAACATCGTTATAAGCCCTCCACGCAGCTTTCACACATTTATTAATACTTCCTATGAGTGTTGTCCCAATACCAATTTATTTCAATACTTTTCGATACTTTTCTAAATAAAGGGGACCACAAAAAATTGCATTATCGGCTTTATTTTAACAAAAAATCTTACAATAAATTAAACATATGTTTCTTATTGCAAGTTTGTCCTTAAATAATACTAGACAACTTGTCTTTTAGTAGTAAGTAAGCAAACAAAGGCTCCTAATTTAGCGGGTTACATATGCAGTAACTTATTTTGTCATTTTCCATTCTATTATTTTGTCAAAATGATCAAGGACAAGTGGTAGAAAATGAATTATTAATCTACCTGTTCATTTGCTGTTAATATCTGCTTACTTTCTCTTTCAACATATTCTATCTACACTTCTGTTAAAATGTAATAATCACTTATACTTCTGTTGTTTGACACTTTACATTAGTTTTGGATGATACCACAAATTTGGGTATCAAGTCGTTATATTGGTCATATTCAAAGTCCTCATGTGTCCAGGGACATATTTCCTGAATTTATAAACATAATATGAATTTTTTTTAAACAAAAAAAGATTTTGTGATGCTAAAAAATATCGATGTAATCATAGTAGTATCGACTAGATACGCTCCTGTACTTGGTATCATTACAGTGGATGTTAGGTGTTCCACCAATGGTGTTTGTTTACATTGTGACGCCGGTGAACTACGGTGTGTAGTGAAGCATGTTTAGCTATTCGTCATCCTGCAGGGATGATACTTGTAAGAAACTCACTTTATTTGTCGCCATGGAGACAAGGATTAGTGATTTAGAAGTAGCTAAAACGCTGCAGACTGCGGATGGACTTTAGCCGCTAGCTATCTAGCCATGTCTTAAAGCACCTCAACCTGAGGGAGTTTCAGTGTTTTAAATTCAGCTTTATCTTTAGTTTTTAAGCCAAAATGCGTCCGTTCTCCCTTTTCTGTCTACACACTGTGTCTGCTTGTAAGTACTCTGTGATTGTGCGCTGCCGAAAATGCTCCTCTGCTTGTAAACCCGCAATGACACGACATGACGCCCGATTGTAGCTGAGATAGGCTCCAGCGCCCCCCGCGACCCCGAAGGGACTGAGCAGTTGAAAATGGATGGATGGATGGACAACGAGGAGGGGTGGGGGACCGGTACTTTTTAGAGGCGGTATAGTACCGAATATGATTCATTAGTCTCGCGGTACTATACTAGGACCAGTATACCGTACAACCCTATTCCCTATGCTCCTCAAACACGCCATGCACGCTAAAACGGACATCATTTTAACATAAACTTGAATGGGAACTCAAATCTCTACGTAGCCAATGGAACTTTAAAATCTGCGATGCACTGAGACCACAGGAAGTGAAGAGCTAAGCGGCAAGGGAACATTCTATTTCCCCAGTTTTGTTGAGAAGAGTTGTTGTACATCAATGGGTAGCATGTTTTTGTTTTTTTTACTTTATGCATGATTTTAGCTGTTTGAAAAATGACCAGATCCGTGAATTTTAATCATTGGAATACTAGGAATAAAGAGGTTGTGTGTTTTCCATAACCATCATTGTGGATTCAGTGTACTTTTGTGATTATTTCCCCATATCCTAACACATTCATTTGAATATGGTAACAGCAGATAACATGGTAAAACAACGTGGATTCCGTAGTGTGACATTACAGAACATAGTTTGTTAACACAGCTGCCTCCAGCCAGGTTGGGGGTTTGAGTGTGAAGTTCACACCGTCTCCTTGTCCTTTTCTGGGATGTCTGTGAACTCCAACTCCTTCCCTTAAACGTTGAGGAATTGATTGCTTGCTCCAAAGTGAAACGGAATAGAACGTCTGTATACCTACATCAACTCATGAGATCTAATTCAATAATTGTATCAAAAAAAAGTTATTTTCAAACACCGTATTTTTCGGACTATAAGGCTCACTTAAAATCCTTTCATTTTCTCAAAACTCGACAGTGCGCCTTTACCTAATGTACGGAATAATTCTGGTTTTGCTTACCGACCTCAAAGCTATTTTATTTGGTACATGGTGAAATGATAAGTGTGACCAGTAGATGGCAGTCAAAAATAAGAGATATGTGTAGACTGCAAAATTACTCAAGTAAACAACACCAACATTTTATATGTTCCTTTGAAAATATAGAACATCACACACGGTGCTCAAAAATCTATCAAAATGTTTTAGTACGACTTTGGTAAGCTATGAAGCCGCACCGCTTGATGGATTGTACTGTGCTTCAACAAACAAGTATTATTATGGTGTGTGTATAAAGTAAGACATATTATCTGGCGTTTTGTTTCGCAATATTATGCAAAAGCAACTTTTCTTACCTTCTGGTACCTGCTGATCTGTATTTGAGATCTGCATAGGTCCTGAAAATTTGCACGCGTCCGCCTTTGTAGTCCGTGCCGACACCATAGTCGATAAGCTTCTTCTTTTCCTCTATCTTCTTGTTAGTCCCATAACAAGAAGATAGAGAAAAAGAAGAATCTTATCGACTACAGCATCAGCATCATTCATCCTCCGCTGTTGCCATTTCTAATATAAAGTAGTGTAAAGTTCTTACTTATATATGTCAGTAAACTCGCCATGAAAGCGCTAAAGCATACCGGTATAGTGAGTTTACTTTATTCACCCAAGGAACTTTAGTTATTAGAGAGTTCCGGTCGGACGGTTTTTCACGGGACACATTTCCAGTGTTGTTGTGAGGAGATGCTGCTCCGTTATTGATTTAAGTAAAGTCTGAATGTTATTAAAACAGTTAGCGCCATCTTTTGACACTTCTCCCACTCCCGTCCTTGCACGCTACATCGCTTCAACAGACCGATTTTTAGATGCATCATGATTGGTACGTGGATTCTGAATGGATATATAAATATCGAAATATTGATTATTTAAGTATGTTTAAAAAAAGTAATAGAGGCAGTTCTAAAATGTGAAACTAGCGCAGACACACACAGAGCAAAACACAACAGGGTCGAGGAGAAGCCGGGCTAACCGCTAAACTCACTTGAATGTGAATGAGGTGGTATTGGAAGGCACCAAAAGGATGCTTGCTCACCACGTAGACACGTCACTGAGCGGGCTGCTACAGCGTACGGAGTTGTGAAGGGAGTTTAACCACATTTCCCCGATGCAAATCAATAAACACTGACAAGACTTGCTTTTTTCATGATAGAACATGAAAAAAGCAATATTCTCTGTATTAGCAGTGTCTAACATGACATCATATCCAATTATTTAACTCACCAATGAATTGCACAAAGCTTAAACTCTAATCATTCACTGTCGTGGTGCCCAAAGTCATTTGCTCCTAGCACGAGTATATTTTAAAAAAAGTGTAAATAAGTAGAAGGATTAGGACCATGACAAAGTGTTTCCAGTGGAGGTTGCATCAGCTCTGCATACAATATGTTGACTTACAGTTGATTGGTTTTGTTATTAATAATGTGGTATAAGGTGAAGAGTACCTAAGTGAGTCCTACATCCTTTCATGTGTTGCTGGTACAATTGCTACAAATACAAGGACCCCAAAGGGCCTTTTATTTCATTGTATCATTTGTCTCACTCTCCTTTCGCAGCATATTGCTTTGCACAAGTGGAGCATGTCAAAAGTGAGAAGGGGGACAAAGAAAGAAAAGGAAGTGTGAAGGTCATACATGCCACACTTTGTGCTGCTCTTCATCGTGATGGCTGCCAAGCTAAATGGGCTAGTCCACACGTGTCAAACTCAAGGGCCGGAGGCCAGATCCGGCCCGAAACGTTATTTAATGTGGCCCGAGAAAGCCTGGGAATAATGTGGATACTTCATCTTTCTAACTAAATGTTTTCATTGTTTCCATTTTGACAGAAAAAAAATCATGTAATACATGACATTTCATACGTTTTATTTACTTTGATATATATACAAATATTTAATTGTTATTGATGTGAATCTTTGGGCCCCTCGCCATTCGGGGCTGAGGATTTGATTCATAATCGATACAACACGATTCTCGATTCAAACTGATATTTGCACTGTATTATTTGGTATAATAATAACAACACCTTAACAAAACAGCTAACTATTTTTTTTTTTTTTTATTAATTCCTAAATAAAAAAATGCATTCGGTTTTTTAAAATTACTAAAAAAAATCAGGATTTGAACGTGATAAAAAACATTTTTCAGTACCTCTAATTATTATATACCGTATGATAGTTTGTAAAAAAAACAATGAATACTTAAATATCTGCTTGTCACCTTGACTTAGGATTTCAGAGCAAATTATCCATCAATTTGTACGTACAAAAATCAAATAACCAAATGCATAGGCAATAATATAATGAGGCGATTATACTTTTATATTCTTACATTCACTGTTACAAGCGGCCCTCTGTCGGCAGCCATGACTACAATGTGGCCCTCCATGAAAACAAGTTTGACACCCCTGTGCTAGTCCAATATTGTGATATATTCCTCCTATATAAGTAATTATACATATAACAAGACACAGGGAAGCCACACTCTTTGTTCAAATTGAGTTCCAGTCAACAAATATACTGTAAGGTTGTCACCCCTAGATTTAAAGCGAGGGCCTGTGAGCTTTATTAGTTTAATAGAGCCATCTTAACCTTAGAACCCGGGCTTGAGAGGCTTGCTATGAGATGACAAAATAAATCATATTTTGATGTGCATGCACAAGAATTTGATGGTTATTGCAGATGTGAAAATGTACATATATTTACTACTGGATGGATAAAGAGCAAATCAATATGTATCATCCGTAAGGAATTCTAGTTGACTGATCCCCAAAGTGTTGATTTAGATCGACGAGTGCCTAACAGTCATGCACTATTAAGCCAGTGATATTTTGGCACAAAATATAAAGCAAAGCAGCAATAAACAATAGTTCGAGCAGAGCAGGCAAACTGCGACTGGTAGACGCTGGCGCCATCTTGCCTAATAGAGTAATCAGTCAAGTAACTTAGTTACTTTTTAAAGAAGTAATCAGTAATCGGATTACCTTTTCAAAGTAACTGTGGCAACCCTAGTAGTGAAGCATGTTTAGCTCTTCCTCTTCTTCCAGGGATGGTACTTGTAAGAAGCATCGTTTATTTGCCGCTGTGGGGAAGAAGATTAATGACTTAGAAGTGGCTTTACACTGTGGAAAGACTTTAGCCGCCAGCAAGAACGCTACATTGCGTTGGGGACTTGTTCGTTTGCTTGTCGCTGTCAAATTTGGCTGGAGCCTATCCCAGCTGCACTCGGGCGGAAGGCGGGCTAAACCCTGGACAAGTCGCCACCTCATCGCAGAGCCAACACAGATAGACAGACAACATTCACACTCACATTCACACACTAGGGACCATTTAGTGTTGCCAATTTGAAATGTGCTAAATCACTTACATCAAAACATAATCTAATGGAATTAACTGCTGAAATTTGATTATTTTAATAAGTCGTTGTTACGATGTCATTAAATATGCCCCCCATTAAATATTTTTCTGAAGCCAGGTCTGAGCAGGGCCGATAATTAACATTTTCGTTTTGTTGGAGTTGGGATGCAAAAACTTGCTGGACATCCATTGTTCAATATCATTAAGACACGCCTCCAGATGACTACAATCTGGTGTGTTGGCCAGCTTTAGGGGCATGTAAAGTTGGGTGTCATCAGCATAACAGTGAAAGCCAAGATCATATTTGTATAAGATGTCGCCTTACGGCAGCATGTATAGATGTTAAGAGTACACGGCCAAGAATCGATCCTGGTGGGACCATAACGTACTCAGAGGTTACATTGTTATGGGATACACAGTGGCTTTTCAGTGAGATAAGACCTGAACCAAGAACATGCTAAGTCTATCGATAGGTGATTTGATGCGATCTAAAAGAATGTTGTGATCAAAGGTATTGAAGGCAGCGCTGAGATCAAGCAGTAGCAATATCAGAATCAGAAGTACTTTATTAATCCCCGAGGGGAAATTGAGATTTTCAGCACAATCCCATTCAAGATCAGACAAACATTACAGGGAGACAGAAAAAGGATCGCTGATGGGTCTTCCAACTTCCGGTACCCCTTATTAAAAAAAGGTGAGAAACAGGTAAACGTTGTGGACTCCAGGGAGGGGATCCAGACTGAGGCCAAGGGGGAAAAAAACTAATAGCCATAGTATACATAAACATGTTACATAGAATCAACAAAACTTGCAACAGAGGGGAGGCAGTGGGAGCTACGGAGGCCGGCTGCTACTGTATAATAGATGATGTATTGACATCCATGGTTAGCAACAAATCATTAGTCACTTTTGCAAGGGCCAACTCACTAGAGTGATTTGTGCTGAACCCTGACTGAAAAAGTTCAAAATGACTGTTAGACACCAAGTATTAAGTTGCTGTTCCACCATTTTTTCCAAGATTTTTGAGGTTTAGGCTTAGTTTTTGTTTCCATGTACTGGTATTTTGGTAGCGTATCGGTTGAAATGTGAAAGGTACCCATCCCGAGAGCAGAGGTATGACTGTGGATTCTATTAACATTTTGTTGTAGTTAAATTCTGCTGTGAGTGGTTCAGTGCCAATATTCCTGGCATCCCCTGCAGCCTGTCCAGATACAGTAAAGCGAGATACTTGAGTTGCATTTCTTATTTTCCACTTCCTTCTTTGTTTGACTTTGTTCTTCCTGAGCTGCAGTGGCTGAAATAGGCAGAGATGAGAGGAGCTGCAGTGCTCGCTTCTAGCCGTCTTCCTCTGGCTCTGCTTGCCTTGTTACCACTGTGGGGGATCTACCTCTGATGTGTTTATCACAAGGTTTGCCATTACCTGAGAGAGGGAAACCAGCTCATTGTTCCTGCACACACTGAGGACAAAGAGAAACATGTTGTCCAGAAGAATCTATCCCATTAATGAATTAGTTGTGGCCTATGTGCAGGTGCTAATGTCTCCAGGAATCACCTGCTATTGATTTGCATGATGTTGACAAGTTGTTGCCCCTCCTCCATCTGCTACACTGGCACCTTTCCAGGCGCTAAGCACAGATGCAGTCTTCTTGGATCATCCCCATGTGAGAGTGCACTTCTTGTATGAGCTTATGAATCAGAGGGATGTGTTTATTGTCTCTCTTTTGCCATCTTGTGGTCAAATTGTGACTCACACAAGCAAAAAATAGCTCCAGAGTACTTGTATTTGTATGTATTTTAGCTGTACTATACTAGAATTAACTTTATATTCAGCAGTCCGTACATATATTTTGTTGCACACTATGCAGAGAGAACATACGTGCAGACCTAAAGCCGGCCGCTTTTAATTTCAAAGCTCGGGCCTTACAGGCTGCCGGAAAAAAGAATGAGATACTGTACAATTTTACATAAGTATGTGTATTACTGTGGACATGTGTGTCCAAAGTTTTTCCAAAGAGGGCAGCTGCACGAACAGAACGAATATTAAGGATGCAGTGACCACGTAGATGTTCTTGGCTTTTTCTTCACTAAACACAGTCAAACCAATCCAATGTACAGGATTTATGAGACAACAAATGTTTTAGGACTACTATGATACTTTTGAAAAACTAGAAATGTGTTTGAATTTTTTTTGTAAAACCGTAAATGTGGAAATTCACTCATAACAGCAATATATAAAAACAAAGCAATTTAAAAAATGGTGGCGCCTAGAGTAGTTCTTAGCGTTTTACGTTAGGTTGGTTTATTTTTTTTAAATACACATGTAGCTGTAAACCTATTTTTTTATGTTTTATTGTAAACAAAGGCCCTGATCTACTAAAGGTGTACATGAATTAAAAGTAGGGTTGTCAAAAATAGCAAATTAACTCATGTGATTAATCAAAAAAGTTATCACATTGGTCAGGTCATATACGCACATTAATCACACAATTTATTTTGACTGTACATGCATCTTTACCGTAACTGCTGATCTGAAAGGTGGCATAAGTTACCATAGGGTCAGTGATCAGGTCAATGCGATGAATGACTCCCACTGGAGTGCTTGCTGACCCACCTTAACAATCTGAGGTCGGTTGGTCAGAATGTTTCTTCACCAGTGAATATAATGTAGTTGACGAACAGCATCCTGACATATGTATCCGGGAGTTCCAGAATTTCCACAGCTAAGTGGAGAGCAGTGGCGATGGCGTCCTCTGTGGACCGGTTTGGCCTGAGGGCAAACTGATGTGGATCCTACCGGTAATTCTGTGGGAGACAGGCTTTGATATTTGGAGAACAAGCCTTTTCAAAACACTTCCTAACCACAGAGGTCAAGTCAAGTATTTTATGGCTGTACTCTTTGGACTTGGGCTGACAGTGGCTGCCTTAAGACTTGGACTTGTGCCAGGGATGAATTGAATCCATGTCAGTACTCCTGCCAACTGGTCTGCACAGTTCCAGAGCACCTTGTTCAGTATGCCCAGCCACTTTATGCGGGTTTATAGCTCTCAGTGCTCGCTTCACCTGGTGTTCTTGGAAGATGAGCAGTTGAGGATAAGAGGGTAGGTGGCTGGTCTGTATAACTTGAAACAGGCAAAGATGAGATTGAGTTCCTCCACTAGCGAGTCTTCCATGTTATTGGCCAGTGATGAGTTACTTTTGTAGCTCGTCAGGTATTGGATGCCTTGCGACACCTGCCAGGAGTCTTTGTTGCCCAGGTGCGCCTCCACTTTCCTCCTATACTCCTTGATGTCGATGCTGAGGTCAGATCTAGCCTTGGTGAATTACTTTCTCTCCCTCCCTCGAGCGGAAGGCACAGTTTCAGGTCAGCAAAAGTCCCTTGGTTCTGATAAACCTGGCTCCCTTTCACTGTGGCAGTGTCTGTACAGTGTCCAATATAGGACAGCACATCTGTCTGCTGCTGTAGCTTCAGATGTGATGATTCTGTGATGGAGTGGTTCTGCCACTATGGCGATAGAGACCACAAAATCGTCATTTATATCTCAGTATACAGGTAAAAGCCAGTAAATTAGAATATTTTGAAAAACTTGATTTATTTCAGTAATTGCATTCAAAAGGTGTAACTTGTACATTATATTTATTCATTGCACACAGACTGATGCATTCAAATGTTTATTTCATTTAATTTTGATGATTTGAAGTGGCAACAAATGAAAATCCAAAATTCCGTGTGTCACAAAATTAGAATATTACTTAAGGCTAATACAAAAAAGGGATTTTTAGAAATGTTGGCCAACTGAAAAGTATGAAAATGAAAAATATGAGCATGTACAATACTCAATACTTGGTTGGAGCTCCTTTTGCCTCAATTACTGCGTTAATGCGGCGTGGCATGGAGTCGATGAGTTTCTGGCACTGCTCAGGTGTTATGAGAGCCCAGGTTGCTCTGATAGTGGCCTTCAACTCTTCTGCGTTTTTGGGTCTGGCATTCTGCATCTTCCTTTTCACAATACCCCACAGATTTTCTATGGGGCTAAGGTCAGGGGAGTTGGCGGGCCAATTTAGAACAGAAATACCATGGTCCGTAAACCAGGCACGGGTAGATTTTGCGCTGTGTGCAGGCGCCAAGTCCTGTTGGAACTTGAAATCTCCATCTCCATAGAGCAGGTCAGCAGCAGGAAGCATGAAGTGCTCTAAAACTTGCTGGTAGACGGCTGCGTTGACCCTGGATCTCAGGAAACAGAGTGGACCGACACCAGCAGATGACATGGCACCCCAAACCATCACCCAACCATGCAAATTTTGCATTTCCTTTGGAAATCGAGGTCCCAGAGTCTGGAGGAAGACAGGAGAGGCACAGGATCCACGTTGCCTGAAGTCTAGTGTAAAGTTTCCACCATCAGTGATGGTTTGGGGTGCCATGTCATCTGCTGGTGTCGGTCCACTCTGTTTCCTGAGATCCAGGGTCAACGCAGCAGTCTACCAGCAAGTTTTAGAGCACTTCATGCTTCCTGCTGCTGACCTGCTCTATGGAGATGGAGATTTCAAGTTCCAACAGGACTTGGCGCCTGCACACAGCGCAAAATCTACCCGTGCCTGGTTTACGGACCATGGTATTTCTGTTCTAAATTGGCCCGCCAACTCCCCTGACCTTAGCCCCATAGAAAATCTGTGGGGTATTGTGAAAAGGAAGATGCAGAATGCCAGACCCGAAAACGCAGAAGAGTTGAAGGCCACTATCAGAGCAACCTGGGCTCTCATAACACCTGAGCAGTGCCAGAAACTCATCGACTCCATGCCACGCCGCATTAACGCAGTAATTGAGGCAAAAGGAGCTCCAACCAAGTATTGAGTATTGTACATGCTCATATTTTTCATTTTCATACTTTTCAGTTGGCCAACATTTCTAAAAATCCCTTTTTTGTATTAGCCTTAAGTAATATTCTAATTTTGTGACACACGGAATTTTGGATTTTCATTTGTTGCCACTTCAAATCATCAAAATTAAATGAAATAAACATTTGAATGCATCAGTCTGTGTGCAATGAATAAATATAATGTACAAGTTACACCTTTTGAATGCAATTACTGAAATAAATCAAGTTTTTCAAAATATTCTAATTTACTGGCTTTTACCTGTATATATATATATATATATATACATCGTATTTTTCGGACTATAAGTCGACGTTTTTTTCATAGTTTGGCCGTGGGTGCGACGTATACTCCGGAGCGACCTATGTGTGAAATTATTAACACATTATTGTAAAATATCAAATAATATTTATGTCATTCGTGTGAGCGACGAAGAAAATGTCCGCAATCGTTACACACACGTCAGCAATCGTCACTCACACGCCAACCAATAAGATATATATATATATATATATATATATATATATATATATATATATATATATATATATATGGACAGCACAGTGGAACAGGGGTTAGTGCATGTGCCTCACAATACGAAGGTCCTGAGTAGTCCTGAGTTAGCCCAGGATCTTTCTGTGTGGAGTTTGCATGGTCTCCCCGTGACTGCGTGGGTTCCCTCCGGGTACCCCGCCTTCCGCCCGAATGCAGCTGAGATAGGCTCCAGCATCTCCCGCGACCCCAAAAGGGACAAGCAGTAGAAAATGGATGGATGGAGATATATATATATATATATATATATATATATATATATATATATATATATATATATATATATATATATATATATATATATATATAATGCATTTAGTCTCAAATTAAATAACAGCAATCTAAAATGTTTTTTTCCCCCACACTTTTGACACTGAATTTGTCTGTCTTTTTTTGGATTCTCCAGGTGAAGCTCCCTTTTCCTGTTAATCAAATTACAAATCTGCCAAGGAATGACTTCCAGATGTTGGTGAAAATGCACAAACTGACCTCAGAGCAGCTGGAGTTCATCCACGATGTGAGGCGAAGAAGCAAGAACCGTATCGCTGCACAACGCTGCCGCAAGAGAAAGCTCGACTGCATCTTGAACCTTGAGTGTGAGATTAGAAAACTGGTGAGTCCAATTCTTCCCACCGGTATCATTTCTTCTCTGCCTGACACATGATGACACTCGCTTCGAGCGAATTGTGGCTCCACTCAGTCTTGAAGCTGCAAAGTTGAATGCAGCCTTGTCATGGTTCAGCATTGTTACCGAGGGGTGTCGCCACTGATGTTGATATCGCATATATCAGCAAAAATAAGGATCGTATTATATCGTCTTGAGTCTAAAATCTGTGATACAAGCACTTCGATACAAGCAGTCCTGTAGCACGTTTACGTGTGCAAAGGGAGAGCCAGTCAACACCTAAATGTCCTCCAAAGCACACAAGATTGGTCTTTTGTTGTGTTTTAGTCAAGTTATTTACAAAAGGTAAACATGGTAGGTTATACAACAACTAAGCACAAGCTAGATATACATACAAGTCTGTCCCTCCAGGAATTCGGGTTGCCGTAACCGCACCAATTCAAGCAAATTCTACGTGTAACAATATATCAACTCTTCGTTGTTAAAACTGCACAATTGTCGTCCACCTGTCTACAGCACTAAGCCTTCTGGGTAAGGCAGTATATAAATATTTAGCAACACACTGCAGTCTTGAAATTCTAGTTTACATGTGTTAATATATTCAACCTTTATTTAAGCCAGGTTGAGGGAATTGAGAAAATATTGTAATTTGCAATGCTGATCTACAGTAGCAAAGAGGCAGCATTTACATGACCGAAATGTATTTATTTATTTGAATTAGGACAATGCATATTCATCAACATAGAGCAACAATGTAAATATGCCGGAGTTAGCACAATAGCTCATTTTCATCCGTTGTCCGAAGGCAGGTTAATACGGTAAACATTCAACAGGTCATGATACAAAAGAATACATAAATCACAAGACATTACAAGCATACCTAAGCACAGACCATGGACAAAAAAATAAAACAAACAAACAAAAAAAACATGTGAATAATCTAATTGTGCGTGCATGTCTGATTAGTTTTCAACCACTGTCATGATAATCTATAATTAGAATCAATTACTACAACAAGCAGCTTAGCTACTTTTAGACACAAGGTAGCTTACGTCAAAGCTACAAGCTACAAAAAGACAACGAATCCAGGCCCCTAAAAAAAAGAAACATACTCGAAAATGGCAGAGGAATTCTCTCCCATGGATTAGATTTCTCCTTTAGTGATGAAGACCACGTCCAGGAAACCCACAATAATGCCTGTCCTTGGCCATATTTAAACCAATGTATGCGTTTAGACAAAACAATGCCCAACACCTTAGTTTTTAGTTGTTTACTCTGTAAACCAAGATCATAACTGCTCATCTAAGACGTCCAACACAAATTTATGAACACACATTAAGGTGAGTTGAGTTCATAAAAAGTTTTACTGCACATAACCATTACCAGCTGTTCCCAAACAACACACAAGTCATTGTTTTTTGTCAAGATATAGATTGATGCTTTTTTTTTTTTTACTGGAGGTAGAGAAAATGAATAACATTATAGGGGTGAGCCAAAGAAAAGGCAAACATACATATTGTGATGTGTGGGGACCCCTATAGGTAGTTAGTTGTAGGGTGTCCCCAGTTAAATGACAGATAGTTAATAGTAATGGACCCTTATTGGGGCTTGGAGCTTGCTACAATTCTCTGGGATAGTGTCCCCAGTAGCTTAGCTACATTTAATTGAGAGTAACTTGTAGCTTAGCTTACTACATTTTTTACCCCCACCAAGGACTGTTTCACTGCTGGACTCTAGAAAGAGGTTCCGCAGCCTCCGAAGCAGAACCTCCAGGTTCTGTAACAGCTTCTTCCCTCAGGCCGTAAGACTCTTGAACGCATCATAATTAAATTATCCCCTCAACTCCCCCCAAAATGGATTAACTCACCGGAATAAAAAAGACAATATAACAAACATCCATAAACGTGGACGCATGTAAAAAAGTGCAATATATTTATCTGTACAGTAATCTATTTATTTATATATATATTTATTTATATTATATATATATATTATTTATATTTATATGTATTTATTTATTTATATATGCACCTTATTGCTTTTTTATCCTGCACTACCATGAGCTTATGTAACGAAATTTTGTTCATATCTGTGCTGTAAAGTTCAAATTTGAATGACAATAAAAAGGAAGTCTAAGTCTAAGTCTACATTTTCCAAGTAGCTTGCCCATCACTGTTTAGAAGCTAAATACGATAATAACTGCTCTTTGTTCATGCATATAATAAATAATAATAGTGTTTAGATGTATTCATTTAAGAAAGTTACATACAGTCGTGGTCAAAAGTTTACATACACTTGTGTAATGACTGTCTTGAGTTTCCAATCATTTCTACAACTCTTATTTTTTTGTGATAGAGTGATTGGAGCACATACTTGTTTGTCACAAAAAACATTCATGAAGTTTGGTTCTTTTATGAATTTATTATGGGTCTACTGAAAATGTGACCAAATCACACGGACAAAGATAAGACCTTCTGGAGGAAAGTTCTGTGGTCAGACGAAAACAAAACTAAAACTGAGAGGTGCGAAGCAACAAAACGGAATGCTGGAATATAGCAAAAACTTACGATAGGAGGAAAGAGCATCCACATGAATGATTATCATCTCCAAACAAAGCCCCGACAAAGAATAGTGGCTCACACTCAACTTAAATAGTCTTAATCACCAACAGAAAACAGGTGATGGGAAAAGTGTTTGGAAGGCATGTGTAAAGTAGTTATGAAAAAACACCAACACAACAGGAAGTGCCACCGAAATAAGAGCGCAGGACAGGAACAAGCACTAAACACAGAAGAACCACAACAAAACTCAACATAAAAGGCACGGACAGGTGTAACCAGCCGTGACAAGATTTTTATATCTAAATATTTTTGAATCCCACTTTTTGTTTACGTGTTTGCGCCGATTCAACTTCTCGGGTACTGTAACATGTACTCCTTATAAATCATTTTAGAGTTTGTGGATGAAAACCTTTTTTTTCTGAAAAGGTCATTAACTGGGTTAGTACACATTATTTTACAGTGCCTCAAGTCACACTGCACTTTAATGTATTTTCCTTCATTATAAGCTACAGTATTTCAGTTTGTTTTTTAAACTCCACAATTTGAGTCACCGCTTGCCAAACGGCAAGTGGAAGCACTGATGTTTACAAGTAATCAAAGAATAAAAACAAATATTTATTATTTGAAAGTGTTGAATAGTAAATGTTAACTTGAAAAAAAAGTCGTATTCAGTACACCACTGATTTTGTGTTTACTGCAGAATGCAGCTTTTAATGACAAGCAAAATAGGAGGCAAAAAATTGTTCCCTTTACTCCCAACAACGTACCAAAAAAGAAACAAAACCGTGGCCCTAAAACCAAGATACCAACCATACCGTGGGTTACATGTACCGTTGCACCTGGAGTAAACACAATTATAGAAATGACCAAATGACCAAACATGCAATTGAAAGCAGCAAAATAAATGTTAGCAGTGACTTGCCGTGTTAAAGGAATCATGAAATTTGCAAAAAATAAATAAATAAAATACGGAATCTACTATTAAACGCGGAAAGTTGCAGAAATGTGACTGAATTTCTGTCATCATTTGTATGGGGAAAACGTCTTTATGGAGTTTGTTCACTTCAAAGAAAAGCCCATCAGGTGATTTTAAGTTCAAGTTAAAGTCCCAACGATAGTCACACACACACTAGGTGTGGTGAAAGTGTCCTCTGCATTTGAACCATCCCCATGTTCACCCCCTGGGAGGTGAGGGGAGCAGTGAGCAGCAGCGGTGGCCGTGCTCGGGAGTCATTTTGGAGATTTAACCCCCAATTCCAACACTTGGTGCTGAGTGCCAAGTAAGGAGGCAATGGGTCCCATTTTTATAGTCTTTGGTATGACTCACCACCTTCCAGTCTCAGGACGGACACTCTGCAGTAGCATGCACAAGTTGATGTTTAGAGCTAAATGACTACGTGTGTTCTTGTGTATGCAGGTGTGTGAAAAGGAAAAGCTTCTCACAGAGAGGAACCAGCTGAAGGCTTGTATGGGAGAGCTATGGGAAAATTTCTCATGTCTGTCGCAGGAGGTGTCCAAGGATGTCCAGGTGAGCCCTGAACAGGTTCAGTCTTTGCACCACTTCTGTCCGGTTCTACGAGCCACCAATTCCACTGCCAGCAACAATGCTGCCTTTGACCCCAAGCCTTCTAGCAGAACCAACACTTCCAGCATCGACCTCACTGCCCATTCGGACTTTCCTGATTCCAACTTGTACGGTTCTCCCGGGCCTTTGGAGAGTGAATCCGGCCCGGCCGTCAGAAACGGTGCGGACAAAGATGTGAACAGCCAAGACCCCGTCTCATACACGGAAAATCCCAACCAGACGGTAACGGTGGATTTTTGCCAGGAAATGACGGAAAAATGTACAACTGACGAGCAGCCACGGAAGGACTCGACAAAGTAGTTTGTTTGTTTTTCTATTATTTAATTGTACTCTTCCGACAAACCCTGTTTCTCAGGGTTGCTGAGGTGGCCAGCCTCTGCCAGTTTTCACTGAAAAAAACAATCTTTGTAAGTATTTATGTTTTTCAAGATGTCTTCTTGTTGAAAGGTCAACACAAGAGTTGTCTTAACAGCAGCAATACTGTTCTCAAGGTATTCTCCTCCAACCACATGTGGGGGAACCTCTCACCAAATCCTTAACAATGGTGCTATTACTGGCCCCAGCAGCATCTTCTTCAGTCACAACAAGTTGAACCTCATCGGACCGACAGCAATTACTTTCGTTCTTTAGCAGGATCTGACTTGCTAGATCCCGTTCTTTCTCCCGCTCCGACTTCGTCAGTCTTCTCTACCTCTACCTTGTGTTTCTTCTCTCGCTTCTTGCTGTCAGTGACACTTTTCATCCACAGCTATTCCAAACTCAGGAAACAGAATCCTCTGAATGTTCGACATAACTGATGAAGAATGACAACAAGGCTTTTGTATGCGAAGACGTCGTGCAGTTAGACAAAATAGTTGGTAAAAAAAAAAAAAAAATGTTTATATGCAAAAAATGTGTCTGGTTTTTGAATTACTGTACAGGCTGTAAAACGTAACATTCCGTTTTGCCTATCTGAGCACCACATGGAGGTAAAAAAAAACATTATTGGTGGCAGTTACATATTGTGTCCCTCTAACCAGCAATACCGTTGTATTTGATTGTGGTGACTTTCAAGTCCAAATGTACATACTGTGGAGCTTCTTGGAGTGATGACTGGCAGGTGCAGCCTTAAATGTTTTACCGTAAGAATTTCTGAGAGAAAATGTTTATTTTGCCATCTCATGTAGTGAATGGAAAGTGTTCCTAATTCTCAGGAAAAAGAAGCCGCTTGTTCACAAGCATATAGTACAGAGACACATTTATTGGCACAAACACGTTCAAGCTTCGTGTATATAGAGATGTTTTTAGAACCTCTTGTGCTCGACATACGAGGCCACATTTTTATATTCTTAATAATCGATTGTAATCATCACTATTCTGAAGTGATTCTAGACCAGGGGTCGGCAACCCAACACATTGAAAGAGCCATATTGGACCAAAAATACAAAAAACTAATCTGTCTGGAGCTGCAAAAAATGAAAAGCTGTATATAAGTCTTATAATGAAGGCAACATATGACGTAAGTGTCTATATTAGCTATATTAGCCTATTATCAAAATGACTATGTGTCGCAGGCTGAAACAAATCTTCGTTGACAGAAATGTTGAAATGTAATATTTATTCTACACATTTTTACAACATTGGAAAACATTAGTATATCAGAGGCTACTTGTGAGATAACTCCTGGAAATGACTGTCTTAGAATGGCCAAAGGTATAGATGTGTGTGTCTAAGTTAAAGGAAACGGCAGGCTGTCTTCTTCTAATGGAGTTATTACAATCTTTGGCAAGCTATGTAACGTTTGCTGTGGTCTGGAACAACATGGCACACAAACAACTGAAATGCGGCCAATATTACATACAGATAATGTGTCATGAGACATGCAAAACTAAATTATATACAAAGAGGATAAAGGTAAAGGAAATTAAATGAGCTCAAATATACCTACAAATGAGGCATAATGATGCAATATGTACATACAGCTATCTTAAATAGCCTGTTTAGCACTCCAACAAGTCAATAACATCAACAAAACGCACCTTTGTGCATTCCCGCACAGTATAAAAGGTTTGGTGGACAAAATGAGACAAAGAAGGAGTGGAAGATTTTACATGTAAACAAACTGTCCACACAATGGTGACTTCAAGAACCGCCAAAATTACTAGGACAAAAGTATCAGTGAAGCATACACACCAACATATTAAACAGTGGGCTTTCTAACAATTGGGAAGGTTTGTGTCATGTTTGTTCTCAAACAAAAAACTTACTAAAACTAAAAAAAAAAAATTTCCCCCATCTTTTTCCATTTTCAATCCTTTTTTAAAAATGCTCCAGGGAGCCACTAGGACGGCACTAAAGAGCCGCGGGTTGCTGACCCCCGTTCCAGACGAAAAACAGCTATGTAACGAAACAAACGTCGGCTAAAACCAAGTTCAGGAGAATTTACTGTAAACCACAAGCACTTAATAGGCAAATGTCAAAAACAAGCAAAACACTCCAAGACCAGCAATGTCATTAATAAGTCAATAAAATCATAATACGTGAGTAGAGTCAACTCTTTGCCGTTGGCTCAGTCTTTAATGCGAAATAATTTCGATCTGATATTTCTTCTTAGTATTGAAAGAAACTATTTGTATATACCGTCTGTGTTTTTAGATTCTTGCATTATTTCACATTAATCCTGAATGTACAAAATACAAGAGTATCTGGGACACTTTGAAAAGAGAAAAAAATAGTCGTGTAATTGACCCACAGGAACCCAGAGCCATTTAAAGTGATTTGATGGTGGGTATACCACATAAAAGACAATACTACTAATTGGGAATGTGTACGATAGTACATACATTTTACATTGTTCCTGCTAATGCATTCCTTTTTTTAAAAGAACTTGACAATTTTTAATGCACGGTAGCACAAATGTACTTTGATTTGAACAAAGAAGATGTATTGATGAAAATCATTGACATGAGGTGTCTTATTGTGACAACTATGTCACGTCAGACTTTCTGTAGCCATTTTAAAGGGGGACTACACTTTTTTTTGGAATTTTGCCTATCATTCACAATCCTTATGTAAGATAAGCACACGTATGTTTTAATATTTTTTGTTACACATTCTAACTCGTCAATAAATGCGAAGTCCGCATACAATGAAGCCTACGGAGTCGCTCTATTCTGCTTTTAAAGCGCTTAAAAAACATTCAAACACTTCCATTAACATTTTATACACACACTGTAAGTATATATATAATGCAGTAACAGGCACAATCATAATAACATGTAACATTTACGTATTTTGCAGTAACGCATCACAACGTTGTCTTTTTCCTTCAACATCACTGATTATTACTCACTGCAGACTTCATGCGGCCTACAAATATAATAAAACATCACTTACTGTACAATGTCTGCTGTCACTGGGATGCCGACTGATAGGACGTTGATATACTAAAGGGGGGTGGAACAAAGTGTTTTTTGGGGTCTTTTTCGCCATTACCGGGTCAAAATTGGCTGTCAAAGTTGACCAACTTCTTAGTTTATGTCCACATCATTTTACTCTTCAGCTGAGAAACATGATTTATAATCGAGAATTAGCGTTCACGAGCTCGAAGGCGAGAGAGCTGATGATGTCAATACAGTTGTGTCTCTCTGATCAATGCGCCGCTAAATGTAGGTCCCTAACGTTAGCGCTTATAAAAACAGTGTCGTTAATACTGTATGTAAATAGAGTATTGTTGGCGCTTAATTTATTGGGTTTTCTAGACGCAATGATGTCATGGCTCTCAATGGCACCATTGTAAGTCGTTTATTTACGAGTTCGAATGCATTAAAAAAGAAAAATGTGTTCTCGTCACCCATGGACTGTGAATTATAGGAAATATTCCCAAAAAGTGCAATTCCCCTTCAAGGCTTAAAGTCCGATAGCTAGCTTGTTTTCTATGACTTTCTTTCAAATATATAGTAAGAAGAGTTGAATTGTAATATATGACAACCTATTAAAGCATTGCATGTGCTAAATTGATTTAGAATTAACATTATAGGCCAAAAAAAATACGGTTTTGGAAAGGATCTAGCTTACCTGAGACACTGGTATTGTGAATAAGTCATATCATGGGATGGTCACATGACTGGCACCAAGTTACATAGAACAGGTTTGAACACAAACAAATGTTACTATGGGTTCTAATGTATTAAGCCCATCCATCCATCCATTTTCTACCGCTTGTCCCTCTCGGGGTCGCGGGGAGAACATGCAAACTTCAAAGTTGGAATATTATAACAGAGTACAAAGTATAAAACAATAACCTTGACATTTTTGGCAGTTAGCATGTCTCATCATTAGGAGGCTCTGGTTTGAAATTTGGCATGTTCTTACCAGCTTTTTTCCCTAATAGTTTGTTTTTTTTCTTTTCATATGACCCTAATACTCTATGAATGAAATAAGCATCCACCGACAAAATACAGAAATAAAAATTGAATTTAGGCTCTTATTTCCCAAGCACTAAAAGTAAGTTAGCACTTCATTGGGGTCTTTATGTCTGTTTAGGATCACTTTTTGTAAAAGTCTGAAAGACTGACACATTCAAATTGGCACTTAAAAAAAAATAAATACAGAAAAAAACCTGTCAATGCAGTAAAATTATTTCAAAACCGACTACAGTTGTAGTAAAAAAAAAAAAAGTATTGTATAATGTGTGTCTGAAACCTTGACAGACCTCTCAGCAGTGTTACGTTAAACAGGAATCACTTTCTAAATTTGTATTTGTTTCAAATGTTGACTTAAGAAGGTGTATAAGTATGTTGTCATGATTAAGAGTAATAAAAAATGTAACTTTGTGCATTTGTTTGAGCATTCTATTCCTAAAACATGCATCCTCCCTGTTCTCCATGAGTATACTGTATCTGTTTTGTGAGTTTACTCCCTTATATAAAATGAACGGTCCATCATTTTTGATGGTAGTTTTACTGTAACAGAGAGAGACAAAATGTTTGGAAAATCCGGAAAAGTCTTCCTCCGGCTCACTGTACTCTCAGGGCATTGAATCAATCGCAGGTAGATTGTTCAGGTTGGTAGCTTAGAAGACGTTTAGCAGGGAAATAAGTATTTAACCAGCAAACATTCTGACCTAAATGAGTCCTGAGCCTTCTAAAAAGTACTCATGATATGCACCTGTCACATAAACACTCTTCATTTAATTTAAACCTCTACCATGGGCAAGACCAAAGAGCTGTCCTCAGGGACAAGATTGTAGACCTGCACAAGACTGGAATGGACTAGAACACACGTGTCAAACCAACCTCGTCATGTCCGTTGTGTCCTGAGCAAGACACTTCACCCTTGCTCCTGATGGGTGCTGGTTAGCGCCTTGCATGGCAGCTCCCTCCATCAGTGTGTGAATGTGTGTGTGAATGGGTAAATGTGGAAGTAGTGTCAAAGCGCTTTGAGTACCTTGAAGGTAGAAAAGCGCTATACAAGTACAACCCATTTATCATTTATAATTTATGTAATCGCATGTTATGTTAACTTAAATATTGTCTAATTATGCAAAAATATATTATCAAACATTCAGACTATTTTATTAAATATAAATAAATACTAATAATAATGATTTCAAAGCAAGTTATCCATCAAATTGTGCAATGTAAAAGTATCAATACATTTCATGGTAACATTGTAAAATTTGCTGTGGTTTTTACAGCATTTTTCTCTGAATGAGAAAAAAAACTACTTTTTTTTTACTATAATAAACTGTGGTGCCATTTTGGCATTTACAGTAATACACCGAAAAATCTACAGTTGTTGATTTGCGGTAAAAAAAAAAAATTCAAAAAAAGCTCCTCAGGTGTCAAAGGTGTACTGTAAAATTGCAGTTTTTTTTTTATTTACAGTAAAAAAAAAACAAATGTAAATTTTGCAGTAAAATTCTGCCAACTGAGCGGCCTTTTTTTTACCATAAAAACAGCAGTACTGTTTTTAAATGTATAGAAATATACACACAATTTTGAGGTAAAATTATTGCAACTTACCATATTTAAAAAAATAAATAAAAAAATTCAAATCTACTAATAAAATGCATTAAAAATGTGTGTAATAATAGTATTCACTGCTAGAAGCGGCCCTGTGGGGCCAAACATAACTGCGATGTGGCCCTCAGTGAAAACAACTTTGACACCTCTGGACTAGAAGGTCAAACAAGAAGCGTGGCTGCTGTGCCCACAAAGTGACCCCAGCTCAAGAAGACATATGTACAATATGAAGTTTGACAATCAACACCTGAAAAGCTCACACAAGAAGAATGTGATGTGGTCACATGACAGAAAAATGGAGCCGTTCGTTATCAAGTGGACCGGACGTGTTTGTTTGCAGAGAAATGCTGAATATGAATCCAACAACAACATCCAGAGATTTTTGGGACCCTAAAAAATTTTTTTTGTGGCCCCATTATTTAATATCACTTGTGTAATGCGCTATGACTGGCCTGGGCAAATATTTTGACTCGGGGGGCCAAATTTCGAGAAAAAAATGTGTCTGGGGGCTGGCATATCTGATTTTTAGGAACACTAATACAAAACCTCACTAATGTCTGATTGGATGCTAAAAACGTTATGACAGACCGCCTTAAAAAACGTAATGGAATTTAAAAAATTTTTACTGAATGAGACACCCAGAATGTACATGAAAATAAAGAATGTGGGATTTACAATATTAACTATGACCGATAAAACACTGAATATTGATATGAACGTCACACGCTCTCTCTATCGACATATTTTACAATCAAGCGAAACGCAACAAACAGCCAAATATGAACGTGAAGGGTAAAAAAAACCCACCTACAATCTGATATATCACTAAGCTTTTCAACTTTGTTGAAAAATTTTTCCTTCCGTGTCTGTCCCTGACACCCACATTTCAGGCTGGCCGCTCTGGAAACACTCTGTGGAAACGCTCCCCACCCACACTGCTTGGTGCCTCGTCTGAGCTACTGTGACTTAGATTACCATAGTAACTAATTAGATTACCATAGTAAGTAGTATATCATGCAAAAGCGCAGATTCCAACCATTGAAATACTTTGTATAGTTCAATACTCACGGTCATTTGAAAACATCACTGCACATCATAATGGGAGCAACAGTTTCCATCTTAAAGATCTAAAAAAATTATTCGGGAATGTCCGGTGGGCCAGATTGAAAAGCTTAACGAGCCGCATGTGGCCCCTAGGCCTTAATTTGCCCAGGTCCGCGCTAGGTGCTCGGACTGACTGCAGCCTACTAGTAATGGAACAGTTTTTCCTTGCCACATCTAGCTTTGAAGTGTGCGGTGTGTAAAGGTGATTACATACCGTATTTTTCGGATTATAAATCACTCCGGAGGATAAATCGCATCGGCTGAAAATGCATAATAAAGAAGGAAAAAAACATATATAAGTCGCATTTTTTGGGGAAATTTATTTGATAAAATCCAACACCAAGAATAGACATTTGAAAGGCAATTTAAAATAAATAAAGAATAGTGAACAACAGGCTGAATAAGTGTACGTTATATGAGGCATAAATAACCAACTGGTATGTTAACGTAACATATTATGGTAAGAGTCATTCAAATAACTATAACATATAGAACATGCTATACGTTTACCAAACAATCTGTCACTCCTGATCGCTAAATCCGATGAAATCTTCTTCCTCGGTGTCGCTTCTAAACAACTCTGCCAACTCCAAAGGTAGACAATGCGCCGCTTCCTCTTCTATATATTACGGTAATGTGTTAATAATTTCACACATAAATCGCTCCAGAGTATAAATCGCACCCCCACTATGAAAAAAACTGCGATTTATAATCCGAAAAATACGGTAAGCGTGTGTCGGTGTTATTTCATGTCTGCAGCGCTTTCTTAATGCTGAGAATCATATGTAGCACGGTTTTTAATGCTCTAGCATTGAAGCTATTCAATTAATAATGAATCATTTGCACGTAGTGTAGTGGAAATGCATTTCCCGCGGCCAGGCCTAGAACCAATTAACATCAATAAACAAGAGATTACTATTTATTACTATTTAGCGAGCAGAAGTAGATTTGGTGTGCGTAAAATGCAGCTCAAATAAGTTCAAAATTGGATTATAAAAAATAATGTTTTATGTCATTCATGTAATGTAAAGATGCATCTTCACATTACTTTAAATACACATGTGCTCACTTTGAATAGTATGTACAATAAACAAAAAGACTACATTTGAAAACTACGATTCAGTTTAATCCAATATGTTCAAGCGTTGTGTTTATATTTCAGATAATGTTATCTACGTATGAAAAGGTAAAAAGTAGGTTGATAGGTCCAACGGGAAAAGAAAATTGTCTGAGGTGATCGGGCGCAATAATCACTAAAAAAAACACAGTGTCTATGCCAGGGACTGGCCCTGACAACATCCCTACTGTCAAACACAACAACTACTCGACCAGGGGAATCAAACGTACGGCCCGAGGGCTGGATCAGGCCCACGATCAGGTTTTATCCGGCCTGCGGGATGAGTTTGCTGAGTATAAAAATGAACCTGAAGTTTTTGAATGAAATAAACAGCTGTTCTAAATGTGTCCACTGGATGTCGCAATAGCAATTATTTGTATGTTTGTAGATGATGTACTAAATAAACCACATGTTAGTGCATCAGTCGAGGAAAATGATCAAATTACATAAATAACATCCTGTAATTTATCTTGATAGGTTTAAAATGAACACCAATAAGTTGAGTGATGAACATTATCACGCAATGTATTCAGAAAATATAAATAACGACAAATAAAGATAGAATACTATTAACCGCAACATGTAAGTGTAAAAAAAAAAAAAAAAAAAAACATTATGATTTGTACATTTTCAGAATGTGCTTGTTCTATTTTTAAACAAAGAAAATAATCTGAAGTTGTCTTTATTATTAGGTTATCGTGCCGTGATTTTACCGGTCCGGCCCACTTGGGAGTAGATTTTTCTCCATGTGGCCCCCCATCTAAAATGAGTTTGACACCCCTGTACCAGACACTACAAGTAAACAGACTTTACTTGTAGAGCTACTTCAAGATACTCAAAGCGTTTTTACACCATTTACCTACTGACGATGCGGCATCAGGAGCAACTGAGGATTCAGTAGCTTGCTCAAGGATGCTGAGGGACTGAGGATCGAACCCACAACCACTCTACCACACGACAACAAGAAACTTCTGGTCTCCGTGCTTTCCGACAATACGTTCTACACCAAGCAATCAAATACACCAAGTGATCCAAAAAATTATTTTTACATACTGTCTCTCTGTTTCAAATATAAATACTATAAAAATGATGCACTGTTATCTTTGAAAGGGGATAAACTTACAAAATCAGCAACTTCTGTGTGTACAGTTGTGCTCCAGTAGAAAGGCCTCGGTCATAAACTACACATGAGCCCATAACAAACGTATGGTTTTATGTGACACATTGGCCTGCAAGCTCTTGTGACACGTGCATGATTGTTATTCACTACATTCTGAATATGCATTTGCAATTGTGTTTGGAATCACACATTTCACATGTTGAGCTCTTTGTCCTTGTTATTAATTCCTGTGGATTTCTTCATGCTAAAACAGTATTTGCTCATTTCAGGTTTCAACCTTGTTCAAAAGTCATTTTTGGAGCAGCCTACATATGGATGTACTGTTTTTGTATCATTACGAAACTTTCCAATCATGAAAATTAATTTACATACTGTAATGCAACTGCCAAATTGTTGCATGTGAGCTGTGTATTTTTTGTTAAAACATACTAAACTTAATGTTTTTGGATAATTAGATATGACAAGAAATTGCCTTTTTCATCGGGACTTCACCTTGACAATTATTTTGTGGGGGTTTTTTGTGCTAGGGTTTTGGGATGTAAATTATACCTCTACCCTCTCCGGCACATAAAGAGTTAAGAGCAACGATTTTGTTGGCAACGTTGTATTCTTTGCCAGGCTTAATGACATCAAAATGTTAGCGGCCTGCTTAAACTCTGGGGTCCATGCTTGGATTTTTTTGCTTTTATGTTTTACCCAAAAAAAAATCTATTTATATTGCTTCGGTTGTTTTTAGACTGGACACACTGACCCTTTTTATATTTTGACACACTTGAAAATCACCCAAAAACCTCAACTCCCATTTGGGACAATTTAGATTTTTTTTTTTTACAGTCAAAATATCTAAAATCTTTTTATGCTTTATAATGTGAATATGGAAATGTATTAAACAACAAATGTTAATATGGTAAAATACCCCGGGATAGGAGTTTAGTTGGTCCTGTGACGCAGCTCGTAGTGCGAAACATTGAAATGAATGGAAAACTATTTGGTCGGTGCACAATTTCAACATGTAACATGCCTTTTAAAAGAATAAATAACTTTTAGATTAAAAAAAATATTGCTTAGTTTGTTTTATGAAGCAATGGTATCTTTTTACTGTTTCTCCTTTGGCCTGCTTATCCATCAAACTCACCGTCAGCAGCTTTTCCATATTTTCATGGATAAATGCCCTTTTTTTAGATATTATTTTACCATTCTCAGATTTTTTTATGATGTCTTTCTTTAAATAAATACATATCATACACTTCTTCTCAGCACAGTCCTGAATACTCACTTTCAAAGTTATGTAGATCTCTAGCTGTATGCTATTGCGAGCGAGTAAGACACCAGATGTTTCGGTCGGATTTTACAAGGTTACCTTCGCAAAGCCAACAAGTGATGGGGGAGGCTCATAATTTGAATTTTGGTTCACAACCTAAAGCCTAACAATTAGCCGAGAGACAGCTGTAGCACTGTATTTACTTTTAAAGCCAGGTGAGGACTCAGGCAGTTACAATTTACTTGTACAAAACAAGTATGTGTACTGTTACAAAAAACATGTTTTTGTCAGAGGTGATAAAACATCAATGAAGATGATAGAACTTGGGCAAAGATGGCAGGACAAGGTCAGAAAAGGCAAAGAGTCCGTTGTTCAAGTCTTTTAAAGACATCTATGTCAGTTGTCCACAAGGTAGCAGTGTTTACTTAACCCTTCCTCCTCTCCCTCAGCAACCAAATGGGCTGTAATGCTTTGATTGGTTGACGTGGAGCTTTAGCACATTAATTTTACACGCAATAACTCCCAAAGGTTGTATATTGTCCACATCAGAATGTCTATATTTGTAAAAGTCACAAAAACCTGTGTTTGAGGCCAATGTGCTAATTTATCGCCTTCATTCTCCTCATTTATTCGATTCTCCAGGTTGCTTACCAGTTCCTTTGAGCCTACTAGTCAACAATTTAGCCTTTGAAAATATTGTGCATGTTAAATGTTCCTACTTGCTTGTTGTGTAAGTGTCGTGTTCTATTTGTTTTCTCACCTGTAAAAAAAACAACAACAAAAAACACTGGCTTTTTAACTCCAAAGGTTGTAGGAGAACATAAACAAAACATGCCTTGTTCACAGAGTAGTAGCGATATTAATGGTGTGGTGGTGATGCTATCTGGTTGGAATGCAAATAGAGGCTGTGAAAAATGTGATTACAAAATAAAAAGGTTTACATTTTTACGGCCGTCACATCTGACAATGTATTGAATTTGATGAAATATGAGGTTTACGTGCATTGGTGCAAGTGCCACTCCAGTATGCTGCACATGCCTTAGAACTCGCAGAGGTCACAGTTCACATTCAAAGCGTGGAGTGAGCGTATGCAGGGGCCCCGTCCCCACCCCCAAAGTCACTCGTACGAATTTTCTCCCACTTTCTACCTGTGAAATCATTCATACCTCTCAAAACTGCTCAAGGACCGTATCACCAAACAGCAGCAGTGTTTATTGCTACATGTTTTTTTACTCACATTTTTGTTTGGGTGCATCATTTAATGTGATATCTTTTAAGCTTGTAGTTCAAGTTGTTTTCTAGTTTTGTGTACTGACCATTTAAAATAGCTGTTTTGTGATTATTCTGTACAAGTATCATTTTACATGGTATATGACGTCGCAATAAGTTTGACTTGATAAATTGTAAATATTATATTGGGAAAAAATTCTCTTTTGTTATTGATAGTATTAATACCAATGGCTTTTTTTTTTTGTCTGGACACTATTTCAGTTAATGAAATAAAGAATATCATGTCAATGTTGGTTTTGTCCATGTTTGCACATGTATCCAACATACAATACAACATCTTACATAATGTGATTATTTAAGACAGTTTCGAATAGCACAATTTAATAACAATTAATAAGTACTCCTCAGCCTTCCCGGCAAGGTCTATTCAGGTGTACTGGAGAGGAGGCTACGCCGGATAGTCGAACCTCGGATTCAGGAGGAACAGTGTGGTTTTCGTCCTGGTCGTGGAACTGTGGACCAGCTTTATACTCTCAGCAGGGTCCTTGAGGGTGCATGGGAGTTTGCCCAACCAGTCTACATGTGCTTGGAGAAGGCATTCGACCGTGTACCCCGGGAAGTCCTGTGGGGAGTGCTCAGAGAGTATGGGGTAACGGACTGTCTGATTGTGGCGGTTCGCTCCCTGTATGCTCAGTGTCAGAGCTTGGTCCGCATTGCCGGCAGTAAGTCGGACACGTTTCCAGTGAGGGTTGGACTCCGCCAAGGCTGCCCTTTGTCACCGATTCTGTTCATAACTTTTATGGACAGAATTTCTAGGCTCAGTCAGGGCGTTGAGGGGATCTGGTTTGGTGGCTGCAGGATTAGGTCTCTGCTTTTTGCAGATGATGTAGTCCTGATGGCTTCATCTGGCCAGGATCTTCAGCTCTCACTGGATCGGTTCGCAGCCGAGTGTGAAGCGACTGGGATGAGAATCAGCACCTCCAAGTCCGAGTCCATGGTTCTCGCCCGGAAAAGGGTGGAGTGCTATCTCCGGGTTGGGGAGGAGATCTAGCCCCAAGTGGAGGAGTTCAAGTACCTCGGAGTCTTGTTCACGAGTGAGGGAAGAGTGGATTGTGAGATCGACAGGCGGATCGGTGCGACGTCTTCAGTAATGCGGACGCTGTATCGATCCGTTGTGGTGAAGAAGGAGTTGAGCTGGAAGGCAAAGCTCTCAATTTACCGGTTGATCTACGTTCCCATCCTCACCTATGGTCATGAGCTTTGGGTCATGACCAAAAGGACAAGATCATGGGTACAAGCGGCCGAAATGAGCTTCCTCCGCCGGGTGGCAGTGCTCTCCCTTAGAGATAGGGTGAGAAGCTTTGTCATCCGGGGGGAGCTCAAAGTAAAGCCGCTACTCCTCCACATCGAGAGGAGCCAGATGAGGTGGTTCGGGCATCTGGTCAGGATGCCACCCGAACGCCTCCCGAGGGAGGTGTTTCGGGCACGTCTGACCGGTCGGAGGCCACGGGGAAGACCCAGGACATATTGGGAAGACTATGTTTCTCAGCTGGCCTTGGAACGCCTCGGGATCCCCCGGGAGGAGCTTGACAAAGTGGCTGGGGAGAGGGAAGTCTGGGCTTCCCTGCTTAGGCTGCTGCCCCCGCGACCCGACCTCGGATAAGCGGAAGAAGATGGAAGATGGATAATAAGTATTTAAAACAACTCAGTGGCTGAATCCTATTGGATGTTGTGTCTTTAGTAGTTATTTAGGCACAGTGGTTGTCCTATACCAGGCGTCGGCAACCCAAAATGTTGAAAGAGCCATATTGGACCAAAAATTTTAAAAAAAACTTAAATTATATAAGTGTAATAATGAAGGCAACACATGATGTAAGTGTCTATATTAGCTATATTAGCCTACTATCAAAATTACTTTAAAAGTCTTATATAAGTGTTACAATGAAGGCAACACATGATGTAAGTGTCTATTTTAGCCTACTATCAAAGGATGGCCCAAATCTTCGTTGACAGAAATGTTGCATTTTAATTTTTATTTTACACATTTTTGCAACATTGGACAACATTAGTAAAATGGAGGCTTCTCACAGGCTGAAATAAGTTCTTCAAATTACTGGCTCACAATGGCCAAAGGTATAGATAGACATATTATCTGTATTACATAATGTGTCATGAGACAAATTAAATACACCGAGGACATAAGTAAAGGAAATTAAATGAGCTCAAATATACCTACAAATGAGGCATAATGATGCAATATGTACATACAGCTAGCCTAAATAGCATGTTTGCAGTCATGCATTGACCAAATATGCCTGATTAGCACTCCAGCAAATCAATAACATCAACAAAGCTCACCTTTGTGCAATCACGCACAGCATAACAAGTTTGGTGGACAAAATGAGACAAAGGAGGAGTGCCATAAAACACGTCTTTCTGTGGCAGCGTTGGAGAAAGTTGTACATGTAAACAAAGTACGGTGAGTTCCAGGATCGCTGAAATTAGTAGGACAAAACGGTGCTCGCCAAATACTCTCATCAGTGGAGCATGTATAACATAAACAGTGGATTGTCTAACAATTAGGAAGGTTTGTGTCATGTTTGTTCTCCTACAGAAGATATATTAAAACAAAACAAAAAAATGTTTTGTCTTTTTCCATTTTCACGCATCTCTATAAAAGAGGTATATGGAGCCACTAGGGCCGCCTTAAAGAGCCACATGCGGCTCTAGAGCCGCGGGTTGCTGACCACCGTCCTATACAGTCTTACCTCGATTATCACTGGAGCTATGTTCCACAGCCCCGTGGTAGGGATGCTATTTATTTTATAATTCTTACTACGTTTTTATAAACCCTCCACACGCTGTTAATAACCTTTCACGCATACTCTCTTAAACACTTTTTATATACCCATATTAACATGAAATATTGGTACTCACGAATGACGACGATTAAAAAATAGCTGCAGGAAATGATAATGGAGAATGGCGGTGTGAGCTAATTGTTTGCAGTCTTTTTAAGAGACACTGTCTTTACCATCTTCTTTATGTAGGATTTATTGATCTTGTAATGGCAGCCATCGTCGCTCGTAGTTGATTTGTTACCTTCTTTTAGCATAGCAATGAGTGTGACTAATTACAAAAAAATATTGCAATAAGTATGTACAGTACAGGCCAAATGTTTGGACACACCTTCTCATTCAATGTGTTTTCTTTATTTTCATGACTATTTACATTGTAGATTGTCACTGAAGGCATGATTACTGCTTTGCACACTCTTGGCATTCTCTCGATGAGCTTCAAGCACACCTGTGAAGTGAAAACCATTCCAGGTGACTACCTCTTGAAGCTCATCGAGAGAATCCCAATATTGTGCGAAAAAGTAATCAGAGCAAAGGGTGGCTATTTTGAAGAAACTAGAATATAAAACATGGTTTCAGTTATTTCACCTTTTTGTGTTAAGTACATAACTCCATATGTGTTCATTCATAGTTATGATGCCTTCAGTGTCAATCTGTAAAACGCACTGAATGAGAGGGTGTGTCCAAACTTTTGGCCTGAACTGTATTTACAGTTAATTTCACACAATTTATTTTAACACATGCTCCTTTACCTTATCCGTGAAGGTTACCTGAAAGGCAGAGAAGGTTGTTATAAGGTCAATGCATACGTCAGTGCAAAGATGATAAGTGGGGAGACTTTTCTGAGCAAATAATGAGGTGTGTTCAAGTGAAACACAAAAAACATGTCCCTGTATGACACTCTGACAACAAAATTGCATTTATGTCAAAATATAGAGATAGTTTTTAAGTTAATTTAAATTATGGTAGCAAGTAACCTCTGGTTAATCATGATTAATCCAATTCGATTGTCACTGAAGGCATCAAAACTATGAAGGAACACATGTGGAGTTATGTACTCAACAAAAAAAGGTGAAATACCTGAAAACATGTTTCATGTTCTGGTTTCTTCAAAATAGCCACCCTTTGCTCCAGTTACTGCTTTGCACACGCTTGGCATTCTCTCGATGAGCTTCAAGAGGTAGTCACCTGAAATGGTTGTCACTTCACAGGTGTGCCTTATCAGGGTTGATTAGTGAAATGTCTTGCTTTATCATTGGGGTTGGGACCATCAGTTGTGTTATGAATGAGAAGGTGTGTCCAAACTTTTGGCCTGTACTGTATATGTATATTAAACTACTTTAACATTTCCATGTTTTACCTTGGCTAGATCATGACATGAAGTAATATACGTACATGTACGTTACATGACTTCACATTGAACCTCGCACATCTTAAATTCTGGCTACGCATGACCTTTGCAACAGCCCCCTCTAGTGGGGAAAAAATGCTAAATTGTAACTGGCACTGTATATGGAGGGAAAAAAACCAAGATAAAAAGTATACCACCAACCTTGTCTCCTCAAGAACCAGGCGCGATGAGTTCTTCTTCTTCTTCTTTTCACTTTTACGGCAGCTGGCATCCATCTGTGTTGCATTACTGCTATCTTCAGTTTCAATTTATAATTCAATTACAATCTCTCCTTCAGGCCCAGCCCTAACCAATCTGGCGCCCTAGGCAAGATTTTAGGTGGCGCCCCCCCACATCGGCAGTGAAGTGTATATACTCACAAGAAACCGAATAGCTTTGTCTTTGACCTTTTTTTTTTTACTTACAACTAACCCTAATATATAAAGGGGTGGAAAAAAGTGACTATTACCTGCAGGTCAAACATTAGCTAACCAGAAGGCAATAACAATGTAAACAAAAAAACACCTGCTTAAAAGATCTAATACAAATGTCCCTGAGGAATGTAAGGTGGGAGTACTGTAATTAGCTAACATTACATTATTATTTTCCATAACAATTTAGCCCCTCCACAATATTAACCCGACGTTAAAACAGTACTAGCTATTTATTGATTAGCAATTGCAGAATCATGTAGCATTAGCTTAATGCTAAAAAGCCAGGTTACTATCACATTCTGTAACATACAAATAATTTCATGTAGGCTAACGTTACCTACCTGCTACCTCTGTCTTTTCTCGTTTCTCCTCTTCTTTTCTCTTTTTTCTTCCCTGGGCACCTGACAGTTTTGGCCGTTTAGACATCTTGTGTTGATTTTTTGATGTGGTGACGTCCAAAAAGAGTCATGATATGGGAAGGGAGGGGGCGCACCGTGCGGGGGGGGCGTAATGTTGTAACAAATCATATTTCTATTAAATAGGCTTTACTTTGCATTTTAATTAACGTGGGATTATTTTTTGTATTTAGAAATAATAGTACCACCTTTTTTTTTTTTTTTTTTTTTTTTTCTCCAACATTTGTGGCACTGGCGTGGCGCCCCCTGATGGACGGCGCCCTTAGCATTTGCCTATACGGCCTATGTCACGGGCCGGCCCTGCTCTCCTTTACCTTGGAGTTCCCGCCGCTGTGCACTTTTCAGCAGCTGCTACATATTTACGACACTTTGGAAAGCTCGCTGTGGGCATTTCAAAACAAAAGCTCCATAAATACTGTTACTACAATAGAATGACAAACGTCAAATTTATGAGGAAAACATCCGTCCTAAAGGCGAAAGTAACAAAATCAACAATACATTTCAAATGATAGACTTAAATAATTCAGCTGGAGATGGGAAGGTCAACTCTATGAAGTTAGTATGGTTTATTTCCAACATGCATAGACGGTTACATTGTGCATTCCATGTTTACATTTTCTCATTTCAACATGTCAACATGAGCTTTTTTTAATCATACCCCTTTTTGTTTCATAGTAAATGCTGACACATTTGTTCATTTCCTATGCTAAATCTGCCACAAGGAAACAAATAATACAGTCCTAATGAATACATAGTTGTTTACAAATTGTGACCTACGTAATGATGAAAATTAGATAAATGGATTAAAGTTCAAGTCCCAACGATAGTCACACACACACTAGGTGTGGTGAAATTACCCTCTGCATTTTGACCCATCCCTGTGTTGTCCCCCTGGGAGGTGAGAGGAGCACTGAGCAGCAGCGGTGGCCACGCTCAGGAATCATTTTGGTGATTTAACCCCCAATTCCAACCCTTGATGCTGAGTGCCAAGCAGGGATTATGTCTCATATTTCAATAAAGTTCAAAATGTTTATCAGGATTCTTCGTCCTTGTACTTTAAAGAGACTTTAAGTTTGAATAGTTTCATGGGTTATACTTGTATAGCGCTTTTCTACCTTCAAGGTACTCATAAACTGTATCATATTAGTACTTAGTAACCTGTTCCATAATTTAATTAATCACACTGACAAACATTTGTATGCACATACAACATTTAAGAACTTTAGCATAGGGCGGGACATCGAAATGAAAACAATAAGATTTCGGGGCTGTAAATCTAATTTTGAAATGAGCATATCCCGGCTGAACTACTCTTATTAGTTATAAAAGGTATTCGAAAAGAACATGTTTTATTAATGCCTTTTGACATATCAGGGCCATTTATACAAACATATAATATAATATATCAGTATATATCATATACTGTACATATATTATGTAAATATTACATATATGTTATATTTTATATTGCTACTACGGTACATTTTTTGTCTATTTTATACCTGCATTGTCCTTTCCATCCTTACACTTTCTATCCTTTGTAACTGAGCTACTGTGTGGAACAATTTCCCTTGTGGATTATTAAAGTTTGTCTAAGTCCAAGTCTTAATGATGACTTGTCATTAAATTATCCTATAATAAAGTCAAATACAAATAAGGCAGCAAGAGAAGTATCCCACACTTCTCTTTTGTAAAGTAAATCTGTACAGAAAATGTGGGCATATACTGTACATCAACAATATGATTTACAGTAGTCGCTGGACAGGACAAAAAAAAAAAAAAAAAAAAAAACACCCCCCGGAAGGGACAATCGGTAGAAAATGGATGGATAAAATATTATTCACCTCATTATGTCAATTGACAGAATTATTTACATTTAGAACTTTTTGGCAGTGGTCGTTACCATTTACTTCAATAATTATTTATTTTTTAAAGTACTAAATATTGGTGTCTTGTGTGTATATTGTATCTTCTGATGTAGTTCTGTTGTAGTTGTAAAAGAAATTGTCACCGGTCGGTGACATGCATCAGAGCTGTCAATCAATCAAACAACGTTTATTTACTTTGTATAGCCCTTAATCACACGTCTCAAATGGCTGCACACATCAGGGCAAGAAAAAACTCAACCCAATGGGCACAATGAGAAACGTTGGAAGGGACTGCAGATGTGGGGACAAACTATAAAATTGCATTTAATATTAGAGGGTGTGTTGCACGTGATTTATTGAGACTTCATGTACAATTGATAACACGTGCAAAAGTGGCGCAGACCGCGTTTTTTAAATTTTTTATTTTTTTTTATTTCCCTCCACATTCATGTCATCAGGCTCCTGCCTATGGGGGTTTGCAATGTTAAACAAGCAGCACACATCTATATATTATGTGGCACTTTTTCTGCAATATAGAATCATAACAATAAACTTGTTTTAGCACGATGACGGCATGGTTTGTGGGGAGGCGGTGTACCATCACAACACCGCTGTGCGTTCATTCATGAATGATCCAAACGCAAGAAAAAGCATATTACGACACGTCTTTTTTTATAAAGGAGATATGCTGTGATAATATATTTTCTAAATGAAACGAATGCCATTAAAAAACACCAACAGACACCAAAATACATCAATTGAATGTTTTAATCAGTCCCTTAAGTCATCCAGCAGCTATCAAATTATAAAATAATATTGCTGACTAGAAGATGTGTCTAATATTTTTTTTTAAGTCCATGTATTTTGACAAGCATACATAGGACGGACTTGGAGTGCGAACAACTCCTTTCCCACAGCCATTTCTGCGCAACTGCCAGTTTAACACGTTTTTTCTACACACACAAAAATGACACTATATGTGGCAGCACAGCACAGGGTTAGTGCATGTGCCTCACAATATGAGTTCAATCCCGGGCTCGGGATCTTTCTGCGTGGGTTCCCTCCGGGTACTCGGCTTCCTCCCACCTCCAAAAACATGTACCTGTGTGAATGTTGTCTGTCTATCTGTGTTGGCCCTGTGATGAGGCGGCGACTTGTCCAGGGTGTACCCCGCTTTCCGCCCAATTGCAGCTGAGATAGGCTCCAGCGCCCTCTGCGACCCCGGACAAGTGGTAGAAAATGGATGGATGGATGGACACAATGTGTGTGATTAATTTGTTTGCATCTTCTCCTCTCAGAAATGTGGGTGTTCCTCCCACTTCCAAAGACATGCACCTGGGGATAGGTTGATTGGCAACACTAAAAATTGGCCCTAGTGTGTGAATGTGAGTGTGAATGTTGTCTGTCTATCTGTGTTGGCCCTGCGATGAGGTGGCGACTTGTCCAGGGTGTACCCGCCTTCCGCCCGAATGCAGCTGAGATAGGCTCCAGCACCCCCCGCGACCTCGAAAGGGACACGCGGTAGAAAATGGATGGATGGCGTAAATGTGCCACAAAATTAGAATAAAAAGTGAACGTGTGAGAAATTGCTATTAAATTAAAAAAGGTAGGATTAAATATATTGCAATTTACTCAGAGAAAGACCAAAAAAACCCAGAGAGGTTTGAGAGCGACAAAGATTCTTTGAATCACACAAAGTGATATAAAACCAAAAGAGAATATCCAGGCGATCAGCAAAAAAAAAAAAAAAAGGATAATAAGTTAGCAATGCTTTTACTAAAAACAATGGTACTGGTGTTAGAACAAATAAAGAAAAAAATAACAAGGTGGTTTTCAAGGGAACACAGGAAGACTGAGCACAAAGTACAAACAAAAACACTCACAAAAGGGCTGGCAGGAGAATACTTAGCAGGATGGCTCAAACAGAAGCTTGGAGTAGGCGTTACACTGGCAAAGACACACTGTGGTGGAAGCACTGGGGAACAATCCCACAGCAACAGGTGTGTATGATCAGACTAAACAGGGTGAGTTCAAATCAAATCAAATCAACTTTATTTATAGAGCACATTTAAAATTTACCACAGGGGTAGCCAAAGTGCTGTACAATGAGCAGGTTAAAAGATAAAACGAGTACCGAGCAAACACAACACAACACAAACAGAACACGATAAAAAATAAATAATTAAAATAGAATTAATAAAAACATAAAAACATAAAAACAGGATCACAGCAGGTGTATTATGGGGCGCCATTGCAGGATGGATATCACTCAGTGTTAAAAGCCATGGAATAAAAGTATGTTTTTAAGAGAGATTTAAAAACAGGAAGAGAGGAGGCTTGTCTAACACTCAGGGGTAGGTCGTTCCAGAGCTTGGGAGCAGCAACGGCGAAAGCTCTGTCACCTCTAAGCTTCAGCCTTGTGTCAGGGACCGTCAACAGCAGCTGATCGGCTGATCTTAAGGATCGGGTGGGGCAGTAAGGCTGAAGGAGGTCGGAGAGATAGGTTGGCGCGAGGTTGTTTAGACATTTAAAAACAAATAAAAGGAGTTTAAAATGTATTCGGTAACGCACAGGGAGCCAGTGAAGGGACGCTAAAATAGGGGTGATGTGCTCACGTCTGCGGGTCTGTGTTAGCAGACGAGCAGCAGAGTTCTGCACAAGCTGCAGGCGGGCGAGGGAGGCCTGGCTAATGCCAACATACAGGGCATTACAATAATCAAGACGAGTCGAGATAAAAGCGTGGATTAATTTCTCAAGATCATGTGTTGATAGAAGCGGTTTCACTTTCGCTATTTGGCGTAATTGATAAAAGCTTTTTTGAACGACGCTGCTGATTTGTTTTTCGAATTTAAAATCTGAGTCAAACTTTACCCCCAGGTTTGTGACAGAGTCGCTGAGATACGGGGTCAGAGTGCCGAGGTCAACGTTGGGGGAGGGAGAGCGACTTGGACCGAACAACATAACTTCTGTTTTATCTTCATTTAGGCTCAGGAAGTTAGCTGAAAGCCAGACTTTGATGTCGTGCAGGCAGTCAATAAGACGTTGAACCGTGTTATTTTGTGCCATGGGAAAATAAATCTGGCAATCATCGGCATAAAAATGAAATGCAATACTGTACTTCCTAAAAATAGAACCAAGGGGGAGAAGGTAAAGCGCAAATAAAATTGGGGCAAGGATTGAGCCCTGGGGGACCCCATGTGGTAAAGGAGCTGTGGACGACATAAAACTGTCTACTTTTACACAAAAACTCCTGTCCTGAGTTGATTACAAACATCATATTACTATTGATTTTGATAATAATACCACAAGTGGTCTGCTAATATCCGACATCAGTGATCATCTGCCAGTTTTCATAATCTATGACAGAAACTCCAAGAAAAGGAACATTGATGACAAAAGGACATTTTGAAGAATATGTGCAGAACAAAGCATGACAGCTTTCAAAAAGGATCTGAGAAATCAAAGTTGGGACAATGTATACAGTGAAAATGATGTAGATGATGCATATGGTATTTTTGAATACCTTCAAGATGCTTTATGACAAACACTGTCTATTGAAACAACTTAGTAAGAAGCAAAAGAAAAATAATCAACCATGGATGACAAAAGGACTGAAAAATGCTTGCAACAAGAAGAATACATTACGTAGAACATTTATGACACAAAGATCTGCAGAGGCAGAAAACAGATACAAAACGTAAAAGAACAAGCTAACTGGCATACTACGAACATGTAGAAAATAATTTTGCAGTCAATTATTGGACCGAAACAAAAACAATATCAGAGCGACATGCGGCATCCTAAATAGCATTATTAAAAATGGTGCTAAGAAGGATTATTCGAAATACTTCTTAGACGGAAATGTAAAAAATGACAATACGAACAAAATAGTTGAACGTTTCCATAAGTACATTGGAGGAAAAGATTCCAGATCCCGAGTCAGTTGAGGACTTGAATGACACTATAGACAGAAATCCCAACTCTATGTTCCTCAAAGGTGTGACAAAAGAGGAAATAATCAATATTGTGAAAAGAATGTAAATCCAAGAACTCAACTGCTTGTAATGGGAGTGATATGGAAACAACAAAAAAGAATATTGAAGAGATTTCAGAACTTCTAACATATATCAGCAACCTATCATTTCAAACAGGCAAATTCACAGAAAAAATTAAAACAGCAAAAGTCGTATTAATTTATAAGACTGGTGACAAACACCAGTTTACAAACTACAGACCTGTTTCTCTACTTCCACAATGTTTTGGAAATTATTGGAAAATACAGATTGGACAAATTTATAAATATAAATAAAACACTCACATGACAACCAACATACAGAGTCAACATTTCAACATGAATCGAAATAACGGAAGAGATTACCAGTGCAAAAAATGTGTTGCTGCAGTTTTTATGGATTTACAAAAGCATTTGACACAACCAATCATAGTATCATAATAAATAAATTAGAAAGGTATAGAATCAGAGGGTTGGTCTTGAACTGGGTAAGAAGCTATTAACCAACAGGAACTTAGGCGAACACACTTCCACAGAGTTGAAAATATCTTGTGGCGTACCTCAGGGATCAATACTTAGACCAAAATTGTTCAACCTTTATATAACTGATATTTGTAAAATTACAAAGGACTTAAAGTTAGTATTATTTGCAGATGATACAACTTTGTTTTGTTCAGGAGAGAACACAGAAGATAATACAAATAATAACAGAAGAAATGAACAAATTAAAAAGATGGTTTGACAAAAAACTGACTATTTTTTAATCTCAATAAAACTAAAATAATGCTATTTGGTAACAATAGAAGAGAAAGTCAAACAAATACAGATAGACGAAGCAGATATTGAAAGGGTAAAAGAAAACACATTTTTGGGTGTAATAATAGATGATAAAATGAACTGGAAACCTCATATAAAAAATATACAACATAAAGTTGCAAGAAACACGTCAATAATGAATAAAACAAAACATGTTCTGGACCAAAAATCACTTTATATTCTTTACTGCTCACTAGTGTTACCATATCTGAGTTATTGTGTAGAAATATGGGGAAACAACTACAAATGTGCGCTTCATTCATTATCGGTGTTACAAAAAAGATCAATTGGAATAATACATAATGTTGGATGTAGAGAACAGAGCCCGCTCTGAACCATGGATGAATCCGGACCTATTAGCTGCCATAAAAGACAGAGACAGAAAATACTCAGAATACCAAAAGTGTAAAACTGAAGTAGATAAACAACCCAATAATAACCTCAAATCACTCCTTTCAACTCTCAAAAAACAATGCAATAAATTAAGAAATAAGACAACCAACCTGACTAAATCCTTAAAAAAAATTACATTAGCGACAAAATAGAGGAAAACACAAATAAGCCACGTGAGCTCTGGAAAATCCTCAACAACCAGCTTCCCGGTTGCAGCCAGAAACTTAAAACCAGACTCACCAACATCAGCATCAAGGAGGGTGACTCCCTCATTACAGACAACATGGAAGTAGCAAGCAGACTTAATACCTTTTTCACCAGCATAGCCGCAACTCTTGTCAACAAGCTGTCCCACCACTCTGGTCGCTTTGGTGTAGAACACATTAAAGCCTTCTACAGAAAGCTAGGAGTATCCAACAACGATTTCAAATTAGAAATGGTCTCAGCTGATGAGGTGCTTAAAAAATTGAGCGCGCTCCACCCAAACAAGGCCACCGGCCTTGACAATATCCCCTCCAGATTCCTCAGGGACTCTGCCTCCATCATTGCCCCGATCATCTCGCACATAATAAACCTCTCAATTTCACAAGGCCAAGTACCAAAAGATTTCAAAATAGTAAGAGTAACTCCCCTCTTTAAAAAATGAAGCAAATTGGAACCTGGCAACTACCGACCTGTTTCTATTCTCAGTTCCATTTTGAAAGTAATGGAAAAAATATTTTATGAACAGGTCGATGGTTACCTTGCCACCAATAAACTCATGTACAAATTCCAATCCGGCTTCAGAACTAACCACTCCACTGACACATGCCTTCTCTATCTGACCGACCACATCAAACATGAGGTGGACGCGGGCAAATACTGCGGCATGGTCATGCTGGACCTTCAGAAGGCCTTTGACGCTGTTAACCACGCTATACTGTTGGATAAACTCAGAGCAATCGGATTTGACAAAACCTCATCGAGCTGGATGCAATCTTACTTGGAGGGGAGGGAACAGGTGGTAGAGGTGAACGGCACCGTGCCCCCCCCCCCTCTCAGTGAGCTGTGGAGTCCCCCAAAGCAGTATATTAGGGCCTTTACTGTTCCTAATATACATAAACGACATGTCATCAGCATGCGACTGTGAATTGTTCTTGTTTGCGGATGACTCGGCCTTGCTGGTATCAGACAAGGACAAGTTACAGGTGGAGAAAATCCTCAGTGCTGAACTCTGTAGAACTTGCATCTGGCTCGCTGACAACAAGCTATGCATACACTTGGGTAAAACGGAATCCATCCTGTTTGGGTCCCACATCAACCTTAAGAAAGTCAGTGACTTCACTATAAAAGTGGGTGACATTGTTATTACCAGGAAAGATGAGGTCACCTACCTAGGTTCCATTCTAGAGGCTAATCTTTCCTGTGATAAAATGGCAACCAAGGTACTCAAAAAGGTCAACCAACGAACGAGATTTCTCTATAGAATCTCTTCTCTGGTCAACAAAAGCACCATGAGAATTCTAGCGGGAACTCTCGTTCAACCCTTTTTCGATTACGCATGCACCTCCTGGTACCCTAGCACCTCCAAAACCCTCAAATCTAAACTCCAAACATCTCAGAACAAGCTAGTCAGATTACTTCTAGACCTCCACCCCAGATCCCACCTCACTCCTACCCACTTCTCCAAAGTGGGCTGGCTCAGGGTCGAGGACAGAGTGAAACAACTTGCACTGAGCCTAGTCTATAAAATCCGCTACACCTCCCTGATACCGAAGTACATGTCAAACTACTTCCTTAACGTAAATGACCGCCATAACCACAACACCAGGGGGAGCTCCACTAACCACGTTAAACCCAGATTCCGATCTAACAAAGGTCTTAACTCATTCTCTTTCTATGCCACATCAATGTGGAATGCGCTCCCAACAGGTATAAAAGAAAGGGTATCTCTATCCTCCTTCAAAACCGCAATAAAAGTACACCTCCAGGCAACTTCAACCCTAAACTAACACCCTCTCCGGATTGTTAATAATCAAATGTTAATAATCTAAGGTAGATACTTTTTCTTATGCTTTCTGATCTCTCTCTCTCTCTATGTCCATTACTTGCTGTACATATCCTACCAAGTCAGACCTACACTGTTTCAATGTCCATTTCTCTGATGACTGTATTATGATGATAGTATATATGATAGTATATATCTGTATCATGAATCAATTTAAGTGGACCCCGACTTAAACAAGTTGAAAAACGTATTCGGGTGTTACCATTTAGTGGTCAATTGTACGGAATATGTACTTCAGTGTGCAATCTACTAATAAAAGTTTCAATCAATCAATCAACATACAAACACTTTATTTATTGAAACATAAATATTGAAATTCAACGACTTGGTGAATTTGCAAACAGCTAAAATGATGTACAAAGCAAATTATAACCTGCTACCCAAGAACATACAACAATGCTTCTCAACAAAAGAGGAGAAATATTTTAAAAATGTTATTCAAAACATTTGTATGCACGTACAACACTTAAAACCCCTATGTGGAATTAAATTATGGAATGGATTAAGCAAAGAAATCAAACAAAGCACCGATATGATTCAGTCTAAGAGAATGTTCAAACTACAAGTGTTCACAAAGTACAAAGAAGAAGAACTATGATGAAGATTTCGAACTTGAGATAGGCTCCAGCACCCACCGCGACCCTGAACGAGACAAGCGGTAGAAAATGAATGGATGAATGGATTTTGATCCTTTTTTTTTTTTTTTAGATAATGATTATTTATGCATTTAATATTTGTTTACTTACTTATGGTATATTGTTTATTTATCAATTATGTATTCACTGTTCAGTTACAAAGAGAGAACAAGGAAATGGGATACAATTGCCATGATATGAAACGGGATAGGATTAAATAAGCTGTGTTACATGGTTAGTGAATGAAGCATATTTTTTGGAGTTATTTCCCCATATTCCTACACATGAACTCAGATAAGGTAACACTAGCGAGCCCGGAACATAATTTTGCTTTATTCATTATTGAGGTATTTTTTGCCACCTTATGTTATACATATTTATGATGACATTTTCAGTTCATTTTGTCATCCATTATTATACCTAGACATTTGATTTCTTTATCCCTGTCAGAATAGCAATATTATATTTTTACTTCGAATCAAAGATGTCTGTTTTTGTCAAACCATCTCCTAAATGCATTAATTTCATTTGTAATTATCTTTATTAACTTCTGTTTAATCTCTCTTGAACAAAATGTGGTCGTATCGTCTGCAAATAATATTAACCTTAAGTCATTTGTGAAGCTACAAATGTATATAGAGATTGAACTCCACTACCGCGACTCCGAGATAAACATAATTTCAATATTTATTTGGATGGATGGAAACACTGAGTGTAATTGTAATGAATAGAAACACAGTAATGGATCTGTGTGGGCTTTACAAGTTGATATAACAATAATTGCATTGCACCTTTCACTGCAAACATAAACGTGTTTAAGACCTAAAAATCAGGTGTTGATAAAAGTATTTCCTGCTGTACGATGTTACACGATGTTGCTGGTGTACAACCTCTTGCAGTAATAAAAATTGCATTTTTAACATCTTTATTTACACAAATGATATAGTGTACCGTTAAGAGTACCGATGAATACAGCACAGTCTTGGAAGTTATTATTAGCTCATTGGAAAATGTTAAAAAAAAAAAAGAAATGAGATTTTAAACTATTAAACAATTACAATTTATTACATGAAGACACACAAAAGTACAGTAAATTAGTACTGTTCAGTACCAACATTGGTTCACATGTGAAAGGTTCCCATCCCTACTTACAACAGATAGCCAATTGGTGCTGATGACAAACACTTGGAAAGATGACAATGAACGCTTAGTCAGATATCAAAACATCATTATTGCAAATTTTAACATGGCCTACTAATGTTGCCTAAAAATACCCTTCTGTGAATGTGAGAGGAACTGGCAGACAAATGTGAATTCAAGTACCGTATTTTTCTGACTATAAGGCGCACTTAAAATCCTTTCATTTTCTCAAAAATCGACAGTGTGCCTTATAACCCAGTGCGCCGAATGTATGGCATAATTCTGGTCGTGCTTACCAACCTCGAAGCAATTTTATTTGATACAAGGTTTAATGATAAGTGTGAACAGTAGATGGTAGTCACACATAAGAGATACGTGTAGACTGTAATATGACGCCAGTAAACTACACCAAAACTTTAAATGTTCCATTGAAAATAAAGAACATTACACACGGCACTCAAAAATCTGTCAAAATGTTTTAGTATGACTTTGAAGCCGCACCGCTTGATGGATTGTCGGCCCATTACGGCTACCGTAGTCAGAGATACAAGTATTACTATGGTGTGTGTATAAGGAGCGCAAAATGACACCCATTAGCAGACATATTATCTGCTGTTTTGTTTCACAATATTATGCAAAACCAACTTTCCTTACCTTCTGGTACCTGCTGATGTGTATTTGAGATCTGCATAAGTCCTGAAAATGAGCGCACATCCGCCACTGTAGTCCATGCCGATTCCGTAGTTGATAAGCTTCTTCTTTTTCTCTATCTTCTTGTTATGGGACATTCACCCTCTGCTGTTGCCATTTCTAATATAAAGTAGCGTAAAGTTCTTACTTATATCTCTCCTGTGATAGGCCAGAACCCTCTAATGACTAAAGTTCCATGGGTGGATTATGTAAACCCACTACAGTTTTTAACGCTTTGATAGCTAGTCTACTGACAGTTATAAAAAGAACTTTACACTATTTTATATTACAAATGGCAACAGCAGAGGATGAATGCCACATAAGAAGGTAGAGAAAAAGAAGAAGCTTATGACTACGGTGTCGGCACGGACTACAATGGCGGACGCGCACACATTTTCAGGACTTATGCAGATCCCAAATACAGATCAGCAGGTACCAGAAGGTAAGAACAGTTGGATTTGCATAATATTGCGAAACATCAGATAATATGTCTGCTAATAGGTACCATTTTGCAGTCCTTATACACACACCATAATAATACTTGTATGTTTAATGCGCCGACAATCTAACAAGTGGTGCGGCTTCATAGCTTACCGAAGTCGTACTAAAAACATTTTGACAGATTTTTGAGCGCCGTGTGTAATGTTCTATATTCTCAATGGAACATTTAAAGTGGTGGTGTTGTTTACTGGCGTCATATTGCAGTCTACACGTATCTCTTATGTATGACTGCCATCTACTGGTCACACTTATCAATACACCATGAACCAAATAAAATTGCTTCGAGGTCGGTAAGCACAACCAGAATTCTGCCATACGTTAGGCACACCGGATTATGAGGCGCACTGTTGATTTTTGAGAAAATTAAAGGATTTTAAGTGTGCCTTATAGTCTGAAAAATGCTGTATTTATATAATTGTTATATTTATTTATTGTCTATTGATTGCTGCTTGCATAAAAGTACTTTTGACTTGTTGGAGAGACATCTTCTCGCGGGCACTGTCACATGAGTGCGTTTTATCAATCTAATGTAAGCACTAGTGACGTGACTACACTACACTCAAGACGAGGCAGCTCAGCTCTGCAATGCATACCTTAAAAACTAGGGAAAAATATAACATTCATATCATACTCTGTCATCTGTGACATTAGAAATGTTCACATTTCAGCCTACAAAAATTTCACTTTCAACTAGACCAGGGGTCGGCAACCCGCGGCTCTTTAGCGCTGCCTTAGTGGCTCTCTGAAGCTTTCTCAAAAATGCATGAAAATGGAAAACAGTGAGGGGGGGATATATTTTTTGTTTTAATATGGTTTCTCTAGAAGGACAAACATGACAAAAGCTTTCCTAATTGTTAGAAATCACAGTTTATATAAAACAAGCTTCACAGATAAATGTATTTGGCAAGCGCCGTTTTGTCCTACTAATTTTGGCGGTTCTCGAACTCGCCGTAGTTTGTTTGCATACAACTTTCTCCGACGCTGCCACAGAAAGACGTGTTTTATGCCACTTCTTCTTTGTCTCATTTTGTCCACCAAACATTGTATACTGTGCGAATACACAAAGGTGAACTTTGTTGATGTTATTGACTTGTTGGAGTGCTAATCAGGCATATTTGGTCATTGCATGACTCCAAGCTCATCGACATGCTATTTAGGCTAGCTATATGTACATAATGCATCATCATGCCTTGTTTGTAGGTATATTTGAGCTCATTTAAATTCCATTACTTAAGTCCTCTGTGTATTTAATTTATATTTGTATGTCTCATGACACATTATCTGTTTGTAATATTGGCTGCAATTCTGATAGTTTGTGTGCCTTGTTGTTCCAGACCACAGCAAACATTACCCAGCTTGCAAAGATAGTAATAAATCCATTAGAAGAAGACAGCCTGTCGTGTCCTTTAACTTGGACACACAAATGTATGCCTTTAAGCCAGTAATTTCCAGGGGTTATCTCACCCTCTGAGAAGCCTCCCTTTTACTAATGTTTTCCAATTTTACATAAATGTGTAGAATATATGAAACATTTTAACACCATGTGTTGCCTTTATTATAAGATTTATGAAGGGCTTTTAATTTTAATCAGACGGATATTTTTTGTATTTTTAGTCCAATGTGGCTCTTTCAACATTTTGGTTTGCCGACCCCTGAACTACGGTATACAAAACACGTTTTGGTAAGTTGTAGATGTTTTTTTTATGTTGTAGTTAAGCAGATGCTAACATTAGTCCTGTTAACATCATGAGTGACTGTAAAATGTGCATCTTTTGTAGTACATGTAGTTAGGTCTCTCTCTCACCCACGCACAGACACCATTAAAAATAGCTACTAAATACAGTAAATCAAAAGTTACTCAGTACTTGAGTAGTTTTATTGCACTTATTCAAGTAATTATTTGGATGACTACTTCATAGTTTTACTTGAGTCATATTACTATAAAACAGTGCTTCTCATTTATTTTCTGTTTCACTCCCTCTCGGTAGAAGAAAACATTTTGCGCCCCCAATCTCCATCGTGACTATGAATGATATCATTTGTGTATAAATTGTTATGAGTACACCTCTGCATTACATTGTATCCTTAGTAACATTAAAGAAAATACATAAATTAATATAGATCAACTTACAAGAAATATTATTTTTATCAACGGCAACAGAAAATATTTAAAGTGCACCATTTGGCAGAAATAAAAAATAAATTGAAACCCTTATTCAAACTATAATCACTTTTGACCAACTCGAACCATTTGATACTGAAACCTGAAATTAAACTTAATTTACAATAAATGCAAATTGATCAGTAACATTAACTCAGTAGCACAATATTTACAAAAAAAATTAATAAAACAATGTATACGGATTTTTTTTTTTTAAATAAATACATTTAGAAGTCAGGAATAATGGCTACAATTAGCACATTTTGTAGTGCACATGCTTTTCGAGCGGGTTTGAAGCATGGAACTAATAAAACATGTTTCCTGGGGTCACACGCAATTCCCCAACTCCCCATTGTCTAAGAAGAACTGCACTAAAGTAATGTTACCCCTGAGTACAATGTTTGGCAACATGTCACATGAATATAACAGTGTGAGTAATACCAAGACATACAACAAGAAGACACAGGGCAGGGTTAGACCTGCTGAGTCAGCTCCCACATGACACATCTGAGGTCCGTATTTACTTCTTCATGATTGAAGACAGCTCCAGAATCATGTTCTGAAATTAAAAGGGAGGTATGCAATTAACGAACAAAGGCATGCGTTTTAAAAAGGTTAAACAATTCAAAGTTAATTTACAAACATTAGGATCAAATTGATGTAGTTCTGCAACAAAGTTGATGTTTGGCCTATCATTGACAATCCGTATGTGACACAAGCACACAAATGTTGTTCTTTTTTTATGCACTCTAAATCGTTAAACGCTAGCAAAAAATTGCACCCATAATGCTCATTAAAAAAAACATCAACATTTTATATACATGCTGTAAGTATATGTAATGTAGTGGTAACGGGCACAATAATACTAACATTACTATATCATAATAATAATAATATTTACATATTTTGGTAATTTTAAGCATACGGCAGCGCATTAATTTCAAAGACGCATCACAACGTTCACCATTTCCTACAACAAGTAATCATTGCAGATTACATGAGAGTCAACAACGACTGCTTTAGGACAAATGTTGATGCTGCGCAGAACCTTATATTTTTGAGCCTGAACATACCGAGGATGAGCTACAGGTTTTAGAAGCTGAGTGCTTAACAAGAAATGCAAACTACGAACAAAGTAAAACAATCAGTTACTGTACAATGTCTGCTGTCAGTGGCATGCTGACTGATTGGATGTTCACATTTTCCCGTTTAAAAGAAGAATTCATCATAATCATCATATAACAAGCGTCTTTTTGTGTCTTTCTCGCCATCTCGCTAAATTTGAATGTCAAAGTGGCCCAACTTCTCGGTTTATGGCAACAATCGTCTGCTATACGAGTGTGAGTCATGATTTATAATCTACAATTAAATTTCACCAACTCAGAGGCGATGCAGGAGCTCAGTATGTCAATAGCTGCATTACGGCGCTGCTAAAAGTAGTTCCTTGGCATGAGCTAATACTTGGTTAATATTCATGACCACAGCACGGTGGTCTATGGTTAACATGTCAGCCTCACAATCAGTCACTCCTGAAATTTCCAATACCAATTCACGCAAATTTAACAAATCCCCGCGAATTATCCGTGGCCTTGCAAATTCCCCACAGTTTGGCCAATCAGCGCAATTTTCGCCAGGTAATTTGTCTTTGAGTGGCGTTTTTTTGTGTAGACGAAGCAGAAACAGCAAGGTGTAACAATATATCAAGTCTTTTATAGCAACGGCACAAACGTTGTCGTCCCGACTAGCTCAGACCGACTTACGGTTGCCGTCTACAGCACTAAACCTTCTGGGTAATGTAGTACACAGAGCATTCGGAAAGTATTCCCAGTGCACTTTTTTCCACCATTTGTGATGTTACAGCCCTATTACAAAATGAAATAAATTAATGTTGGTCCTGAAAATTCTACTCCATAATGACAATAAGAAAAGTTATTTTTTAATTGCATATTTATTTAAAATAATAATAAATAAAAAGCACAAGTTAATAGGTATTCACAGCATTTGCTCAATACTTCTTTAATGTACTTTTGGCAAGTCGTTTTAAATTCTATGCCACAGTTCGCCTATTTTTCTTTGCCCATTCCTCTTTGCAGCACCTCTCAAGCGCCATCTGGTATGGGAAGCGTTGTTTTTTTTTCTCCAGTATGTCTCAGTACATTGCTACATTCATTTTTCTCTCTATCTGGACTAGTCTTCCAGCATCAATGAAGTTTTGAGAAAATGCTGTGAATACTTAAGTACATGTGATTCATGGCCAAGAGAGTTACACGGGAACTGCACTTTTTTAAAATTTTGCCTATCATTGACAATCCGTATGTGACACAAGCACACAAATGTTTTTCTTTTTTATGCACAATGATGATTACTATATAATACTTACTATATAATAACAATGTTTACGTATTTTGGTCATTTTAAGCATACGGCAGTGCATTCATTTCAAAGACGCATCACAACGTTCACTATTTCCTACAACAAGTAATCATTGCAGACTTCATGAGAGCCAACAACGACTGTTTTAGGACAAATGTTGATGCTGAGCAAATCCTTATATTTTTTAACCTGAACATACCGAGGCTGAGCTACAAGTTTTAGAAGCTGAGTGACTGACCAGAAATGCAAACTACAAACAAAATAAAACAATCAGTTACTGTACTACAATCAGTTACTGTAATAAATTAGCAAAAATATTTTTTAAAACCTTATGGGGTTTTAAAAGAAAGGGAAGTCTGGGCTTCCCTACTTAGGCTGCTGGCCCCGCGACCTGCCCTCGGATAAGCGGAAGATGGATGGATGGATGGATGGATGGATGGTGGGGTATTTTCTGTAGAATTTAAGTACAAAAAAATATTTTTATTTCATTTTGGAATAAGGCTTTAACTTAAAATGTGGTAAAAGTGAAGCACTGTGAATACTTTCCAGATACACTGTATAATAATTCAAAACACCTGTGTCTTCACTTCCTTGTTTATTTATCCTTTATTTTTTTATATGGTAAGGCAATTAAGAACATATTCTCATTTGCAATGCTGATCTAGCCAAGAGGCAGCATTTATGTGATAGGAGATGTTGAAGTGTGATGATAATCTCTCATTGCCCATCATTTACAAACAAAATGTCTGCTATAAATCGCTCTCAACTGTTCACAAATGCTCTTAATGTGCGGGGGTAAATGTGTTGGAACATAAATGAATGTTTAGGACGGACAAACACACTATAACCATAAAACATACATAGAGAATGGCTAAAACTTGTGGACGACCGATCAGACAATAGGGAAGTCTTTGACAATTTCTGGAAAAATTGTGTTGAATACTGTAAAATCTGAAGCCAAAATTAAATGCTGTCAAAAATTCATGAAGAACATAAACTTAATCTGAACTGAAATAATGAGTTACAGTAAATTGCTACTTTAGTTAGTTAGGTAAGCAGTAATGAGATGGCAAAGTTAACTAAGTACTGGAGTTACGACTCCTGAACACAGACATGCCTCATTTAGCTGGGAATAAGTGTTCATTATTTATGACAAAGTATTTCCACGTCTTTAGTGGCCGGGCAAATGCTATAGCAATGACACCTTGAGAAACCTTCAGACTACTGTAAACTACAGTAGAACACTTAATGCTACTATATTGAAACGAGTGTAATGTGACTGAGTTTTATATCATGTCGATAAAGCTTTAATAATGATAATCACGTCGTTTGCACAAACATTTTCACACCATGACTTTCTAGTTTCTACACTGTAAAATCTATAGCTTGTGTACTTTTATCAGAATTATTCTTGCTGATTGGACTATAAATAAGGTAAACGCATACTGAGAGGCACTGTAGTAGTGACAAATTAGTTATGTGCACATGGACCCAATCGGATTAAAAATGCTTCATGTAAACACGCCATTCGGATGATTCTGACCCAATCACACATGTTCGAATCAAAATTTCAATCCGATTGAGACGGGTGTTTTATGCAGATAGTCATTCAGATTGAAGAGCACTTATTCCAAAATTTGGGTCGAAATGATCCGTACTGAGCTTGTATTTGAGGTCAGCTATACTTAGGTGGCAGAGAGGGGATATAATTCCATTTTCTAAAGCGACTGTCTTGCTGCTGCCCCCCCCCCCCCCCATATCCAACATGTACAGTACATAAATAGCATTATATAGTCGAGGTTTCTGTGGTTTATGCGTTATACAGTGCTTAATACCGGGGTCGAGTGGAACATACGTTAGGTCAGGAAAAAACAGAGGCTATTTAATCCCTACAAGCCTGTTTCCCCTGAAGAGCAGGGAAACCTGCAAAACGTAAACAGCATTATATACTGTTGAGTTTGTTGCTCTAAAACCCAGACTAGCAAAAACAAAATTATAGTCTGGAGTGTTGTGTGTCTGTATAACAATAATAGGAGGGATCCAGTTGTTATTCATGGCCTTACAGCTACTCCAAGTGTTAACTGCTAGCCTCAGGCACATACACAGAATGTTGTAACATTAAGATGAGCGGCAACTTCTACATATCGCAACATGAAGGGCACAAATAAGCGCCATTTAAAAAAGAGAGGTAAAACAAAAGTAGTGAACAGAATTAAATACTTCATAAATAAATAATGCGACAATGTCGGACAAGCAGAAATGCAGACATGGTTCTTGTTCTTCAGCACCTACAGTAAAAAAAAAAAACTTGTCCGAAAGATGGCGAGATGTCGCTATCTTTCAGACAATAACACTCCTTTCCGCTTGCGGTATGTCTGCGCCTGTCAAAGTAAAGTATTCCAATTTAAGTTGTGATGCATGAAAATGCACGTTAACATCTTATTTTTTTCAGGGTCCAAGTACACAGTAACATATTATTACAATTTATGATCAGATTAAATCAATTTTGCCCATGTACATGTGGCTATTGAGTCACCATAAATTGGGTGCAAATGTATTTTTCTTAAATACAAAATTAATTTCTAACCTTTATTTAATGTTATTATTTTTGGATTTTTTTTTCAAGGTTGTGCTTCTACAGCTGAAATAAACCTACTATACGAATTATGGACCGATTGTATATTTGTAAGGGGTTAAACCTATAAAATCAGCAGGAGATTAAATAATTATTTTCCCCGCAATATGTTAACCAAGACAAAGTTCAGACACTAAATAAAACTGATGCAAAACACAATTTTTGTTCAAGAACTTCATATTCCGAACAAAATATAGCTACTTTAGTATTTTCAGATATTCAAATCTAATCAATTCTTACCATAGACATCCTCCTCCCACTGCCTGGAAGCGGTGGAGTCTCTACGGGACTCTCTTCCCCGTTGAAGTGCTGAGCTTCAGTATTTGTAACATTTATAGAATCTAGGCTGGGAGATGGAGTCCCCTGCCTTCCATCAGACATTCCCCGGGACATGAAGCTGCTCTTCCTGGTTGTTGGGAAGAGGTCACTCCCAAGAGAATCACTTGCATCACTAAATTCTTTATATATACTCACTCTGCTCTGCTTTCTTTGTGAAAAGTTTAGGACTGCAGGGATATTAATGTGGCTGGACATTAATGTAGGTCGAGGTTCTGTGTACTGCAACATGCCGGGGTTATGAGGTGCATCGGAGTTGTCACTGCAAGATGACTGCCTCCCCATGTCCAGAGTATTTCGCCTGTCCACGGCTCGAAGCTGCTGCAGACTCTTGATGTCAGCTTGGCTTGGCTGGTAAGCTTGTGCTGGCAGGTGGTTTGGGATGTTCGGCTCCTGAGTATGAGGTGGTATGGCGGTCAAGTCCTGTGTATCTTCATCACGATTGGACAGAAACGAGCAGGTTATTTGTGTATGTTGCAACTTCTGTGGGGAAGAATTTGGTAGTATGCAAACCTGCTGCTGCGCCATAGAGTTTTTCTTGGACCTGCATGCACTGTCATTGTCTCCATATTTGTAACCGTACAAACTTTGTTTGATCTTTTTCACCCCTAAATGGAAGATCTCAAGAAGATTGAGGAATAAAGAGACTCCCGATATAACCAGCATGAAAACCATGAAAAGATTTTTCTCCGTTGGTCGTGACACAAAACAGTCCACACTGTTGGGGCAAGGCAACCTCTCACATCGGTACAGAGGAGACAGTCCAATGCCATAGAGAGCACATTGACCTATAATGAAACCCACTTCCACTACAGATCTGGTCAAGATATGGAAAACGTATGTTCTCAACAGGGAGCCTTGAAGGGGAGCTTTCCGTACCTTCTTCTGTTCCTCTAGTTTCCTGAGCTCTCGCTCTATTCGCTTGTGGTCCTGTACGGGGTCTGTCCCCTCCAACTCAGCTTTCAGGCAGGCTTTTTTTCTGTGTCTCTCTTTATCAAGGGTTCTCAAACGGTACAACGCATGCCCCATGTAGACCAAGGATGGAGAAGACACAAATATGATCTGAAGAACCCAGTAGCGAATCAGGGAGATGGGGAAAGCCTGGTCATAGCAAACATTTTTGCACCCAGGTTGTTCTGTGTTGCAAACAAACTCACTCTGTTCATCATCCCAAACGTCTTCAGCCGCAACACCAAGCACAAGCATGCGGAAAATGAAGAGGATGGTGAGCCAAATCTTCCCCACAATAGTGGAGTGAATGTGGACCTCCTCTAAAATGCTCCCGAGCAAATTCCAATCCCCCATCCTTGGTCACATTTGCTGTCAGAAAAACAAACGAGCAGTCAGCTGAGATAAATGGTTTAAAATTAAACATATGTATCAAAAAATTACTCACACGGATCTATGGTGCCTGCCCTCATTTGTCATTGTTCCCTTTGCAAGAGAGGAGACCCAACTGACCAGTGCTGATCATTTTATCGCTGTTGGGAACTAGGTCTCCAGTTTGCAATAATTGATCCATCATGACCCTATAATGCCCTGAGGTTTGTTTCATCCTGACACTTTTAACAGGACACCAGACTGGAAAAAGCACCAACCGACATGTCAGTATCTCGTATGTTCACGTATTCAGAGCTTCGAAGGGAAAGTGAACATTTGTGGACATGTCTGTGGTGCCGAGTCCAGAAAGGTTTTCCGCTCCCATCTACAGAATATACATTTTAGCACCAAGTTGTTTTCGAGTGAGGGAAACGTTATTTGTATTTCACGGACTTAGGTGTTACTGTTTAAAAGTGAAACCTGATTCATCATATGTGGGATGAACAGGGGACTGGTGTCATTCTTATGGATTTAAAAAAATATTTCAACATTTGACTTAAGATACAAAGTATACAAATGTTTTCATTAAACAATAATTAAAAGCATACTGAATCAAATGCTTTTTATCACCAATGAGATCAATAAAATGCAATTAGGGTCTACAAATCAAATATTTAATTTGAAATAAGGGAAAAAAATGCAAAGGCTTTTAATCCTCAACACACCAACTAGACCAATCTTACAATCATTAAAATACAACATATATTTAACATAATTACAATTTACAGTTCAAAAGCAGTTGTACAACAAACGACTTCAGACAAAGTTTTTTTGCAACTTGTCATATTGATACAACAAAATATGATAGACGCATCCATTAAAAGCAGCATATACAGATGTATGGCAAAATCCGGAACATTGAAGGTAGTATTAATTATTATGCTGAAATGCCACAGCTGACTGTAAGAGTTAATGGTTTTAATAACACTTGATATTTGTGAATATTTTTGTTATTCTTCTTTTCAATAGGTACATAGTCGTAGTCCAACAGTTTGACGGTTCGTGACTATGTAAATTGAAGTGCGTATTAAATATGAAAAGGACTCTAAGAGAGACTTTAACTTTGGCATCATTACACATCTAGAGCTGAGTAATTTTTCGTAACGATCCTCAGTATTTTTGTACATTCCCAATTTCTCAACAATTATGGAAATCCACAAACAAGTTTGCGTAATCAAATGTCCATCTTCCCTTGCTTCTTAAAGAGCTTCATAAGCTGGTAAAACCTCTGTGCGATCTGAAAAATGACAAAAGAAAGACAGGTAACATCTTTTTTTCAGCTCTGTTGAACACTCAATTCAGTTGGGCAGCTGTGGCGATCAGGTTCAATACCCCAAACAGCAGAAAGATACAGACCTGCCGACTAAAGGCATTTTATGAGTACCTAGGGTGGTCCTAAATCTTTTCAGGGTCTCTGCAGGTTTCAACAAGTCAAATTTAAGACATTTTAAAGGCCTACTGAAACCCACTACTACCGACCACGCAGTCTGATAGTTTGTATATCAATGATGAAATCTTAACATTGCAACACATGCCAATACGGCCGGGTTAGCTTACTAAAGTGCAATTTTAAATTTCGTGCGAAATATCCTGCTGAAAATGCCTCGATATGATGACGCCTGCGCGTGACGTCACGGATTGTAGAGGACATTTTGGCACAGCATGGTGGCCAGCTATTAAGTCGTCTGTTTTCATCGCAAAATTCCACAGTATTCTGGACATCTGTGTTGGTGAATCTTTTGCAATTTGTTCAATGAACAATGGAGACAGCAAAGAAGAAAGCTGTAGGTAGGAAGCGGTGTATTGCGGCAGGTGTTGTGCTGGATAACGCACCCCCGCCGTAGAATGCACCCCGACTGTTGTGCCGGATAACACGGTCGGTGTTTCATGGTTTACATTCCCGAAAGATGACAGTCAAGCTTTACCATTGGCCTGTGGAGAACTGGGACAACAGAAACTCTTACCAGGAGGACTTTGAGTTGGATACGCAGACGTGGTACCGTGAGTACGCATGCAGCTGCGGCTTCCAAACATTTGATCGCTTGCCCGTACGTGCGTGCCGCTATGTGCATGTCACGTACGTAACTTTGGGGAAATATATGTGCTGTATGAACTTTGGGGAGGTGAACGGTACTTTGGGCTGTGGGATTGAGTGTGTTGTGCAGGTGTTTGAGTTGTATTGGCGGGTTATATGGACGGGAGGGGGGAGGTGTTTGTTATGCAGGATTCATTTGTGTCATATTAAATATAAGCCTGGTTGTATTGTGGCTAATAGAGTATATATATGTCTTGTGTTTATTTACTGTTTTAGTCATTCCCAGCTGAATATCAGGTCCCACCCGCCTCTCACAGCATCTTCCCTATCTGAATCGCTCCCACTGCCCTCTAGTCCTTCACTCTCACTTTCCTCATCCACGAATCTTTCATCCTCGCTCAAATTAATGGGAACTCGTCGCTTTCTCGGTCCGAATCGCTCTCGCTGCTGGTGGCCATGATTGTAAACAATGTGCGGATGTGAGGAGCTCCACAACCTGTGACGTCACGCGCATATCGTCTGCTACTTCCGGCAATATCGCGAAATGATCAAGTATGACACATAGAATGGACCTGCTATCCCCGTTTGAATAAGAAAATCGCATTTCAGTAGGCCTTTAAGACTATTATGAATAATTTAAGACCATTTTTTTGATCCATACGGACAAAAAAGTACAAAGACAAAGGAATTTAGAGTGCCAGAATGAAGTGTAAGTATATGAATACATTCACTGCTCTTTCACATTGGAAAACAAAATGGTTAAACTAACTAAATACACCAGAAGCCTCTATTGTAACCTAAATAAAACAAATATTAGCAAACATTATAACCGCCATTTTTCAGCTTTGCTATAGAATTGTTTTCTTGCAAAAGGTGCAGTGTGCTTCATATTAAGTGTTTTCATGTAGCAACCAAAATGTCAGCAATGGTAGAGGAAAGTGTAATTTAATTTATGACTAAAATAAAACAAAAACATGAACGTTCTTGTTCTAAGTCAAAACAATATAAAGAGAACCCCTGCTGTTCAGAGAAGTATGCCATACATATACTATTGCAGTCAGAACCTTACATACACACAAATGTCATTTAGCAAATGTCATTTTAGGCAATTAATGATTATTCTAAATCCAAACTGTTCAAAAGGTGGAGAAAATATTGTGTCAACAATTAGGACTGAGGAAGCCACAATGCACTTCTGAGCTGGTACTATTAATGCGACACTTCAGGCAATAAGGAACTTTCATTTAGTGAAAAATAAGTAACTCACATTGTTCAAACTCTTACTAATGCACTTGTTCTTTCTTAAAAAAATGGCTCGGGTTGAAGCCTGTTTTTTTAGCCTGTGAGTTCTAAAAATATAATCCATTATTAATGACATACATCAGTGGCTCTCTAATTTTTTTCACCTCGTACCATATCAGTAAAAATGTGGCTCTCCAAGTACCACCATAATGACCAACATTAAAATAGAATAGTGTCGAAGGCCTAAGTATTAATTAAAAACAGGGCAAAGGTTTAATTTAACAAGTATATTTAATATTTTTGGCCCCTGTAACATTACAATAGTTTAAAAAGTAACACTGTGTTCGAATATAAAGAAATTAAACACTGTACTTTGATTCTTTGGCGTACCACTAAATGAAGCCTGCATACCACAGTTTGAGAATCACGGACATGTTTCTCACCCATAAACACAACACTAGCTTATAATACAGTATATTGACCTACATTGGATTTGTTTTAGCATCTCTAATGCACTGAATGTATCATAGTACTACTCCCCACATCCTTCAATTCTTCTCTATCCTATTATTTATATTATTTTACATGAGAATTTAGTGGCAAAATATCTGTCAACAGATTGCAGTTTTTTTATGTGTACTTCTAAAAATCAGCAACACAACAGCAAAGCAGTCTTATATGTTGTTTTGTTCCCTTACTGTACCAAACACTAACAGAACTGTGAACTTAAAAGCATACAGCAGTATGCACAGATCATAATTATGGTATACGGTTACACCCCTAAAAATAGGATATCTTCGTTCTGGTGGAGTGACAGCTGGTGATACTGGTTGGACTGGTGCATGCTACAAGAGCGGCATGACCCTGATATATGGCATACTTGTCTATACAGCAAAGTCATCCTTTAAGTATGTTCATCCATTTTGTAACTTCAACTTGAAACATACCTGTTCTGATGGCTTCTTCAGTTTATCTGACAGGTCAGCAAATGTTTCACGTGAAGCACCTTTTGTTTTCAAGTCGATAAGAATTGCTCTATCTTCATCTCTGCAACATGATATAAGACAATTAAGCTTGGACATGCTCAGATTTGTTCTAATGCACCATTCATACAATTTCCATTTAAAATATTATGCACTGGTCTGTAGGGATGATGTTCGAAATCGGTTCTCCCGGTTGTTTAATAAGAAAAGAACCGATTCCATGGACTCGAATCCCTTTTTGAGAACCGGTTCCCGTTATCGAGGCCACTATAGTAAAGAAAAAGAGTTGGTTCCTTATTCGAATCCCTGGGAACGAATCCCTTCCCACGTACAGGAAATGCCCTGTGGGACCTGCAATGTTATGCCCATTTGATTGTAGACTCTTACTGACACCTTGTGGCGATATGAAAATACTACGCGTGATTAGTTTGGGCACTTCCGGGTTGAGACAATTGAGAAGTAGACAAGTTGTGTTAGTTCTTACAAGCCTTGGAAAAGATAAGTCTGTAAGTAAACGGTTTAACTTGTTTATGTAACTCTATATTAAGGTGGAAAGTGGTTAAGTTTTATACTAAGATGTTTATTGAAAAACGATTTTTGTGCACTGTTTCAATGGATGTTTTGAGGACTTAAAATGGCTGCCACTTGTATATTTCCACCATTGAAATAGTTTCAACACTCAGAAGTATTTGTTTGATGATAGTACTGTATATTTGTGTGAAGCTAATATTTACATATTGTGTATTACATTTCAGTATGTTAATTGAATCACATAGCTTATACATTTGTCATTGTGTGTATTTCAGTTTTTTTTTTAAATAACATACCAGTGCAAGACAAAAGTAAAGATAGGAAAAGCCAAAGCAAGATCAACAACAATAAAGAGCCTAAATGGATTAATCTGCTTTGGATTGTTTGATAGCTGTCTGCCAAGCTGTATAACCTCAACACGTATAGTGAGGGCAAAACAGGCTACCGGTATATGCAATTATTGCCAGGCTTCGCTCTCATGTAAGGGGAGAAGAATTGTTGATTGATGACTGTGGTGTTCTTAGTGTCATAGTGTGTGTAGTTAGTATGTTCCAATAGCAGCAGAAGTGCACTTTTTGGAGAGTTCTATTATTTTCAGTTTTGTGCCCAAGGGACTGATTTTATTTAACACTATATTATTATTTATACACCTAGTGATCACAGAGACAGGTTGTTTTTGTGTTACTGTATATATATTTGTTTTTCTGAAAAATCCCACTTAATATACTTTGGGGAACAACAGTCAATTTTTTTTATTTTTTTTTTAGGGGGATAACAGTCAATATCTATTTATTTATTTATTTAATTTTTTTTCTTATCAAATAAAAGTGAGCTTTTGTTAAACCAAATATTGTGTTTTTTCCATATACAACAACCTATCTGGATTCGATAAGAGAATCGATAAGGAATCGGTTCGATAAGAGGATTCGATAATGGGCTCGAACTTGATAATTTCTTATCAAACATCATCCCTACTTGTCTGTATTTTTTTTACATTTGTTTAGAGTAATGCAGTTTAGCGATTAATTAATGATCTGTAGTTAATCTAATAAATATTCTTTATGTCTCCTAAAAAAATGCAGTTTCAAAGTATTTTCATTTGCCGGTAAATATATGACATTATTGTAGAATGTAGATGATCAAAAGATTGATACATAACCAAAAAGTTATTTATTGTTTTTAACAGATTTGAAAAGATGCATTCTCAGCCATTTACTAAAATAAAACATCAAGTTAAAACATTAAAAAAACAGTAAGAACACCTGAGTAATGTAACTATTGAATGTTGAACTTTTGCTATTTCGTTGCATCAGATCAAATAAAATAAAACCGACCTATCAATCACAGTGCTTTAAATTGAACATCCATCCATCCATCCATTTTCTACCGCTTATTCCCTTTGGGGTTGATTTGATTTGATGTCGCTGGAGCCTATCTCAGCTACAATCGGGCGGGAGGCGGGGTACACCCTGGACAAGTCACCACCTCATCGCAGGGCCTCACAAAATATAGTGATAATAAATTACATTGAATAATTCATATCAAAATATTTTTTATGTCAGTCGATATTGATATATAAATTAAACCACAATTTGTGTCATGTTTAATGGTTACATTTTTAACAAGTGAGATGCAAAAAGATCAGAAGGTTATTTTTTATTTTAATATAGTCATTTTCTGCCAGGGTTTCAACATGACAGATTTACTGAAGAATATGATATAATCGTTTCAGATTAAAAAAAATAGGCACATATTCACAGCAACAACGGGCTCCAGTACAATATATCACTCTACAATATTAAGTAACAACTTTGTCAAACATATGTAAAATAATCCATGCATATATAATATACCCATCTAAAACTAGATATGGTGTATATACCAAATTTTACCAAACCCAAAACCAGGGAAGTTGGCACGTTGTGTAATTCGTAAATAAAAACAGAATACAATGATTTGCAAATCCTTTTCAACTTATATTCAATTGAATAGACTGCAGAGACAAGATATTTAATGTTTGAACTGAGAAACTTTTTTTTTTTTTTTGCAAATAATCATTAACCTAGAATTTAATAGCAGCAACACATTGCAAAAAAGTTGGCACAGGGACATTTCTACAACTGTGTTACATGGCCTTTCCTTTTAACAACACTCAGTAAATGTTTGGGAACTGAGGAGACCAATTTTTGAAGCTTTTCAGGTGGAATTCTTTCCCATTCTTGCTTGATGTACAGCTTAAGTTGTTCAACAGTCCAGGGTCTCCGTTGTGGTATTTTACACTTCATATTGTGCCACACATTTTCAATGGGAGACAGGTCTGGACTACAGGCAGGCCAGTTGAGTACCCACACTCTTTTACTATGAAGCCACGCTGTTGCAACACTTGGCTTGGCATTGTCTTGCTGAAATAAGCAGGGGCGTCCATGAGAACGTTGCCTGGATGGCAACATATGTTGCTCCAAAACCTGTATGTACCTTTCAGCATTAATGGTGCCTTCACATATGTGTAAGTTACCCATGCCTTGGGCACTAATACACCCCAATACCATCACGGATGCTGGCTATTGAACTTTGCGCCTAGAACAATCCGGATGGTTCTTTTCCTCTTTGTTCCAGAGGACGACGTCCACAGTTTCCAAAAACAATTTGGAAATGTGGCCTCGTCAGACCACAATACACTTTTCCACTTTGCATCAGTCCATCTTAGATGAGCAGTCCATCTTAGATGGGACGTTCCAAATAAGTGTTTGATGAGCATTCCTCAAATTTCTCAGTCTTTTTTGCCACTTGTGCCAGCTTTTTTGTAAAATGTTGCAGGCATCAAATTCCAAATGAGCTAATATTTGCAAAAAATTACGTTTTCCAGTTCGAACGTTCAGTATCTTGTCTTTGCAGTGTATTCAATTGAATATAGGTTATATTGTGTTTTTATTTATGATTAACACAACGTGCCAACTTCACTGGTTTTGGGTTTTGTAGAAACAAACGTGGGTCCCTTAAAAGCTGCTCTGTGTCTCCGGCTCAAGATTACACATTTTTACACCAAATAAAATCTAAAACCACCAACAACGGCTAGCATGTTACCAATAGGTGTTTAAGAGAACTGATTCAACAAAAAAACATGCCAATATTTGTCACAATTAGATGTTTAACTTTGTAAAACATTACCCATGGACTGGAGGAAGCGATTAACTGTAACGCGCTAATAAATATGATTGAAATAAGTAATCGCAATTACTACAATAATTTGACACCTGTAATTTTAAGTTCTCATTTAATAATTGTACAATACACATCTGTACACATATTATATTCTACTCAGCAAGAAACTACATTTTAGCTATGGATATTTAATTTTTTACAGATGTGATATGATAACATTGTTATCCATATGTTAACACTGAGGTCAGATCACTTTTAAACATACATTTACCCTGAGCTTCAAAAACAAATTTTTATGTCATAACTTCTAAAATAGTTTGGAATGAGTACTGACCTTGTCCATGCTATCACCACTGCTCCTTTCTTCTTGATGAGGTTCATGGCAGAGACACTGCTAGGTGATGAGGCCAAGGGTTTTAAGTCAACGTCATCATTTTTAGAGCAGGAATTCACATCTTCCTTTTGGTCCTCTTCCTCTTCCCTTGGACGCTTTGCTTTTAAGTGCTCTTGGCGCTTCTTCCGTTTTGTCCTTTTCTTAACATCCTTGTTACATTCTTCTGTGTCTCTGTGTAGATCCTCTGCAACGGTGAGCCTTTTGTCTGACATTGGCAGCTTTATTTTACTCTGCAAGTCTGAAAGGCACGACAAAACTTGGCTTCCTTCATTTGTTTCTGAGCTTTCACGATGGCTAGACATAATACTTTTGATAGGACTGGGGGTTTTCTGTGAAGAAGAAACTATTGGACTTGGACTGTGATTGTCCATGTTTAATGTTGGACTTGGGTTCCCCTCGTTTAGGACGGTGACATCAACAGTAAATGCTTGACTGTTCGGCTCAAATGAAAGATTACAGCTTGTCTCAAAAGCCTCCTTTGAATTAATCATTTTTGAAAGAGCTCTGAGGGATGCCACAACTTTTTGTGACTCATTTGTCACACATTTTGATGTACCGGACATATGTGAAGGGTCCTTATCTGGTCTAAAAGGATCTGCGGTTGAACAAATGCCACCACCAGTCGTATGTAGACCTATTGCAAGGTTTTCAGGTGTTTCATTGCATGGGTCGGCATCTTTTTGCGACTTGTCTAACAAATAACTGGATTTGCTTTCCAGGGCTGCAACATCTTCATTGGGATGTTCTTCTGTTTGTGTTTGACTTGAAGTGTCATCTGCATTGAGCGTTTGTGTTGCCCCCTGACGAATCTTAACAATGAAATGATCATTGGACTTCTCCATCACTAAAGCCTGTATAGGCAATTCTGGCTTCAACACAAAAGTATTTGTAGCTATATGCGAGGGTAAACTACTGCTAGACCCAATGCTTGAGTTGTCTGTGTCAAGGGCCAGGTGAATGTCCTGTTCTGTAGCATCTTCTCCATCTAGCAAAGCATCCTCACTAATGTGAGCACTGATGACACTGTCCGGAGTGGATACTGCATGCATGCCCGATGGTTGTAGAAAGCTCAGGTGACTGTCTGACTTGAGAGGTGATGGATTAGTTAGGGAAACTTCCAGATCTTCAGCCAGAATAGAGTAATTCCTCTGTGATAAAAAGTTGGACTGCAGTGTTACTTGATTTCCAGATGGAACCTCTAACAAGCAACTTTCATCAAACAAAGCCGGATTTGTTCTGACCTGATCTTTGGACTGCGGAGACGTGATCCGGGGTGAAATGCTTGACCATGTAGCAATGAGTTTGGAGGGGGTATCGAATTTAGTTGGGGTAAAAAATTTAGGCGGAGAGTCAAATTTGCTTGGAGTGGTAATGCTAATGAGTGTTTCTCCATTCTTCTTAGGAGTTCCAAGAGACCATGATGTGCTATCTCCTGTGTTTCCACTGGGTTCAAGCAAGTCCGATCCTTGTAAGAGGCACTTGAATATTTCTCCCATTTGAGAATCTCTTACCAGGTTGAATGTTAAACTGGAAGCTTGCTGCTCTGTTAAAAGCTCAAAGTCAGTTTTGTCAAGCAAAGATGTACTTTGAGAGACGACCAAAGCCAGTTTATTTTTCTCTGAAATTGAAGGCTTTTTAGGAGAAGGACAGTCAATTCCTGGATCAGCCTTTACATCGTTTTGTGGACATGTGCCAACATTTCTCTGTTTTTCTGTATGAATAATTCTTATATCTTTGCCTCTACTTCCAAGACCCGTTTTGTAAGCAGCAACACAAGACTTCAATTGATCCATTTGTCGAGATTGATTCTTTAAATGAGGTAATCCAGACACCTTCTTAGTACCACAGGACTTCTTTTCTTCAGGAAAAGTCCTTACTGCTCTGCACATGTTCTTCATTGTTACGTAAATGTCCTTGAGCAGGTAGTCTAGTTGTCCATCTACAAAGTCCCATAACTTTTGTTTTAGATCAACAGCTTGCTGATCAAAGATGCGTTTCACAATACCATTGTCTGCTATCGTGTTGAACATAGATATGATTATTACTTTTAGCTTTGATTTGAGCTCCATTGCTTGACAACATATTTGTCCAAAGTCGGCACCCTCCACAAATTGTACAAATGACTCCCTGAAATTCTCCATTACACCGCAAAAACTTTTCTTTGGAAAGGTTTTGTGAAGCTTCATGTACTTTTTCCGGATTTCCACGCGGACCAATTTGAATGTTTCCATTACTTCTTCGATAGTTAAAAAAGAAGCCTTAGTTGATAATGGGCAAACAGTTTTGAACCGGCTCTTATTTCCTGGACTTTGTTGTTTTGATATATTTTCTGTTGCTGTCCTCTCTTCAGATTTCTTTTTTGAACGAGATTTTGGACTCGGTTTAGAACGGACTGTTCCTCCTGACTTTACCCGCTTGGTTCCATTAAGGGGTGGGCCTGAGGACGCTTCATCACTTTCACTTAAAATTTCCCCTTCCTCCAGTTCGGTATCAGAGAGATTTGAAGGCAGTTCTGACAATTTGACTGCCAAGTCCTGCTTGCTGGTTTTTGAAGGATAACCTGGATATTTATTTTCTTTATTTAAATCCAATTTCTTTGAGTTGGCATCACAGGATGTACTTGAGAACTCTGCAGACACAAGGGAACAACTGGGTTAGCTAAAATATCTGAGTTACGTTACACAATGACTAAAAATGCGACAAAGCTGTCTTAATATTCACTATTCAAAACTAATAAGACATTTACCATATCTGTTAGAACAGAAGCACACATTTATAAGGGAATTATGTACCAGGGGGATTTGCAAACAGGATGAGTGAACCAATGTGACAACAATCACAGTACATATATGTGAGCATGCGTTATGTATACACACTCCGTAAATTTACCTGTGTACAAATGGTATACTGAAATCAAATAAATGCACATTTTGACCCCCCACATACACGTTTATGCTCCAAATGAACGTTTTATTACATAATGTACATAGGGGGTAGTGTTTATTTTGTATTTTTAACCCGCGACCCCAAAGGGAATAAGCGGTAGAAAATGGATGGATGGATGGACTTGCAAAAAATTATATAAAAAAATCACACAGCCTGTCTTTTGTATGATTTGTTTTTCGTCAAAAAATTTTGTAAAAATGTGCAATACGATTCTTGGTTAAAACTGTATGTGAGGCTGCTGTATCCCAGATATTTTTTCTTAAAATAAAAAAGGTAAAATAATTCACCTATATACCAAAATCTTGTCTGACTAGAACAAACAGAAAAGTATATTCAATACAAAAATATATGATTAACCTTTTTGAGCTACAAGGAGTGATACATTATTCCTTGTAACCTCGATGTGTCTCATTCTAATAAAAAAAAAAGTGACTAATGCTATATTGCTGTATTGTTCGACTGTGAAGCAGCAAACCGTGTTTATCAGGAAGCGCTTTTATTTAGCTCACGAGTGACTACTCATACTGAAAGAAGTCATAGTGGCGTATTGCGTTCCACATCGGTATCCGTCACCATTATTAATCTAAATGGAACTTTGAAAAGGGAAAAATGCGAAATTTGCGATACATTTGAGCCAAATAAAGTAAATGTTCTTTTCCTGTTTATTTCTTTTATCAAGTATTATATTTGCGAACTATTAATTTTATATACATTTATAAAATGTAGTGGTTTTTTTTAATCCAGCAGATTGCACTAAAATGGAACAACACAGAAACGATGCAATGTCAATAAAACCAGTAATTACTGTATGCCACACACTCACTGATGCCTCCTTTACTCATCACTATTCTTGGTTGTCGTTGTTTGCACCACACACGACTTTGTTTGCCCACATATTATTCTGTGTAATTGAGTGGCCAAACAAAGCCTCCCAGTTGTGGAGACTACTGACAGTCAATGTGATTTTTTATTTGTGTACACCTGCTAAAAAATCCACAATGTGGCCGAAGGAAGTTACGATGCCAGCACTTAGAAAAAGAAGGTGAGAAATACTGTTGAATTCAAGAAACAACGAATGGTGGCGCGTGGCAAATCTCACTAAGATGTACAGGATGTCCTTATCCTCATCGCCCTTCTACGCACGCCACAAATGAATTTGGACTGCACAAATAGGATAGGATACTTTTTAACCTATATGTCATGACAATGACTTTAATGCGCCACAAATAGATTGTAATACTGTGGGAAACACTGGGTTTATATGTACTTATTTTCCTGCGTCAAATATAAATCAATTTACAACCTTTATTACATGCCTTTTTTTTTTTTTTACATTTTGGGCCTGATTTACTAAACATCTGCATGTATTAAAATACGTGCAAACTTGATGCAAAGCTGATCTATTAAACATGTGCAAGGTGGATTGCGTCTGTTAAGTGAGCAGAATAGGGCACGCAATCCATTTTACGTCGGTCTTCATTAATATGCCCAAAATGGCGACGATGCTGGGATGAGAAAATCCAAATATAATTATTTAGCCCATGAGTCATCAACACTCATCAGTTTGAAAGCACACTATTTTGCATTTTGTTTAGCATGTGTCAGAAGGACGTGTAAACGGACAGTTCCACACACATCTGCGCTTCACCAAGACGTCCTGTGTGTGTGTCAACAATTTGGACGGTCACAAAAAATTTTTTTTATACATATTGTCTATTCAGCAATTTCCTTTTATAGTTTTACAGCTGCTGGATGACATTTGGGCCTGATTGAAATGAACTCAATTGATGCGTTTGGTGTCTGTTTGCGTTTATATTTTATATAGGAAATATATTACTAATGCGCTGGTGATGTGATCCACAGCCTTGCGCTGCCCGCACAGAATTAAATGTCAGTGCGCATATGTTTCTGTTGTCTAGACTGCGATTCATAAAAGGTGTTACAGATTATAGATGTGTGCCGCCGGTTTAACACATCACACACATGAGAACATTAATGTGCAAAAAAATTTCCTATTTGTGGTAAAAGCATACATATGCACGCAAAATCCTCATTTAAATGGGGCGGTCTGCACCACTTTTCAATTGCACACGCAGTGTTAGTAGATCACACGCAACACGCTATTTTATTTTTTGCAAACGCTGTTTCGCGTGTGCCGTTTGAATCTTAGTAAATCAGGCTTTTTGTTTTTTTTACATTTTGAGACTTTCTTTTTCGCTGTTAAAAAAAAATTACCATGAGAGGATAAACCTTTGAAATTAACAAAAGAGCAAATACCAATGTTTTGCCCACTGAACCAAATATCAATCACAGTCAAGGATCACTTTGTATCTCCTATTTGCATGCAGACAGTATCTACAGTACATTTACACAACCTAAATGTTGTCATACTATAAGGCAACAGCATGTTGACACCATAAAAAATAATTACCTCTTTGTAGGCTTTTGACATGCCCAGGCCTTTCATGAACAAGGAGGTGACTTCTCTTCATCATGCGGATTGGACTCCTTAAAGGGCTGATAGCATCTGGGATTCTCTGAAGATTGCTTAGTGTGCGCATCATGGAGTCCTCATCATGAAGTAAGGGCATTGAACAGGAAGGCTCAACATGACTCTTGTCACACAGGTTTTTCTTTGGTGTGACTGTGAGATCGCAGTATTCGTCTGGTAGAGTAATTTCTTCAGTCGTGCTGCTAACATTGGGCACGCCAATACAGCCAAGGGATGAGCTCTGGTCAGCCATGATGCTCGAGCTGCCAGTGTCGTCCTTATTTGTTAAAACATGAATTGCCTCAGGCAAACTAAGGCCCTCTTGTGGAACTGATTCCAGACTTATAGTACTAGATACATCATTTGCATCTTTGACATCTTCCTGAACAAGGCAAGTGTCTTTATTATTAGCAGGCCCAGAAGAAACAGGGGGTTGCACAAGTGTTTTAGCGTCCTGGGGTTTGGTTAATAGAGATGTTTGTCTACTTCCTGGAATAGTCTGAATAAGGACTTCAGGGGTCGATATAGTTTTACATGTGCCTTCATATTCCATAACCTTTCCTACACAGCTGCTATCCTTAACTAGTCTTGAATCAGCATGCTGTGTCACAGTAATACATTGCTCATTGGTGTTTTCATTGTCGGTCTTTTGTAAATGACTCCTTGGCTCTTCACCATGAACACTTCCAAATACATTTACTACACCATCAGTTGCAGTCCTTTGTTTAGATATATCTAACTGGCAGTCTGGGCTAAACTTACTTTTAGCGCCATCTTCTTTTACCAGGAAAATATTCTCTTGTGCTTTTGGTGTCACACACAAAGCCACATGATCACCTGCTGAATCCTGGGATAACATACAGGAAATAGTATCTTCTGGCTGCTGAACACCTATCCTTGTGTCTTTTTCTTGGACATCTTTCTGAACATCTCTCTTCATATGCATCTTTGAAATTGGGGCTTTGAACGAATCTGTCGGCGGCTCTTCCAGAGAAGCTTCTAATTCACTGCAGTTGATTTCATCAACGACATACATATCCGGTTGCAAACCACCATCTGGACCCTTTTCAAGTATAAGATGTAGTGCAGCGTGTCCACCATTGCTGTTGCGTACCAGCTTTTTATTTGGTGAAAGGGTTAAATGTAGTGTTTCCATAAAGCACAATTTCTTGTTTTCACTTTTGTCTTCTGTTGGTTCCTTGGTTGATGTTGGCAAATGCTTCTTTCCCTGTTTTTCTTTGTTATAGACATCATGTTTATTACTGCAAGATTCTCCTGATGGCTGTTTTTCACCTTCTCTTCTTGTCGCAGATGCAGTGTTCCTTTTATGACTTTTGTCTTTTTCTTCTTCACGTTGCTTGCCTTCTCTCCCCTGGTAATCACTTGAATGCCTATTTCTTTGCTTCTCTTTGGAAGAATCACTGCAGCATTCAATATGTTGATTTATAGAAGATCTCTTCTGGTCTTTTGATTCTGAATTTTGAAGTTCCATCTCTAAACTACTGATTTCATCACTAATCTTGTTTTTTCTGCCGTGTCGACTGTGGTCCTCTGTATAGCTATGAGAAGTCCTATGTTTCTTTTCTCGAGTTCTCCCTTTTGAGTCGACTGAAGAACCGAGAACATTTAAAGCCTTAGCACTCTCTGATCTCCGATGCCCATGGTGGTCCCCGCTTTTACATGTCCTGGAGTCATGTCTTCTTTCTCTGTCTAATTTATGAGACCTGACTTTCTCAAGGGTATAATTGTTTGTGTTGGAATCCAAACCAGTTCTATAATGGTTTTTGTCTGTAGAGTTCAACAACTTCTGACATTTTTCTTCTCTGTGCACTGATTTGTACTTATCTGACCCATGACGCCGGCTCGATGAACTGACAGAATTGTTGATAGAAAGGTCACTCTGATCGTCATGTCTGCCTGAAGAACCTTTGGAGTGACTGTGAGAAGAAACTCTTGTCTCAGTGCAAGAGCCACTGGTTTTGTTGGAGCTGTCATTTTCTTTCCTGGGTGGTTCAAGGTGAACCTTTGGAGGACGATCATCCCGTGAAGATGATGTTTGAGGAAGGGAGCACAAGACGGAACTTGGTGTTGGCAGACTGGATATTGGTGGCTTATCCATTGAACTGTCAGTCTGGCAGGAAGCGTTTTGAGTGTACATTTTAGAATGATGAAAAGAGTGACCTTTGCCTGACCTGTAGGGGAAAATTGCAGTTTAGGAATAATTCAAATTTATTGTAAAGACAAAAAAACATTTACTCATGACGTAGACTGGACATACAGTAGCTTTTTCTGGTTTTGAGCTCTCTCTTGACGAATCGTTATGCTTTAGTTTACAAAGCAAAAATTCCGGTTACGAGCCTCCCCACCGCAAGTAGGCGTAGTGAATGCCATATTAAACCCCGAAAAAAACTGACCAAAACATCCAATGAGGATTAATTTATAGGGAGAGATAAACCTTTACTTTCTTTTTCCAATCATGGTAACGAGGAAAGTAAGTGTGAAGGACAGCGCTGAGAAAAATAATTGATTGATATTCGGATGAATTAAAGAAAGAAATTCTGCCCGATTACAGCTGAGATAGGCTCCAGCACCCCCCGCGATCCCAAAAGGGACAGGCGGTAGAAAATGGATGGATGGATCATCAAAAACATGATCGAGTGTGTAGCCGACGTGCAGAAGCAATTGGCGGATTACTGTAGAACCACTAGTCTTCACCAAATTGAAGCAGAATAAGTCTGTAACGTCAACAAAGGACGTTAAAAAAAGAGTAATCGATATATGGTCGGAATAATATGAATATGAATAATATGGGTTCAAGAATCTCTGAACAAAGTAGGACACCACAACGCTCACCAGAACACTCTTACCAGTAAAGCATAAGAAACACAAAAAATGCAAAATAGTGGGCTTTCCAACAGTGGGTCTAATTATTCTAGTTATTAAAAAAAAATGTCAGTGTGTTTCTAAGTACTTTTTGAGCACATTCAACAATACCAGCATAATAATGATGACCATAATTATTTTTGGTCAGAATAACCAGGGTATACAATGTTCTTATCATCTTACATTACACATAGTACATATACAGTAAAAATGGAACCAGAGACTAGTAGATAGGTCGTTCAGCGAGTAAATGACATGGGAAACACTTATTATTGCAACAAAAGTTACTTTTGCAATATTATATTTTTCCACATTTGCATGATAATACTTACAATTGGTTTAGCCTTTGAATCTCAGTGTCCTTTCGCATAACCTCTTGTCTCGCTGTCCGTAAAAGTGCTGAGATGTTTTTTTTGAGACGGTGGTTCTCAGTATTCAGCCCTGTGTTCTGTAACAAAGGAAAATATGTTCACATTTTGGTGATTAGTGTTGTTTCTTATAACAAAACAAAAGAACAAGGCAGTACACTATCATTATGAAGAACATTGAGAAGAAAATGACTAAAATTAGAAATGTACTTTATTACGGCTTTAAAAGGGACACTTAATAGACTGAATTTAACTTTTCAAACAAACGCTGTAGAATTTGCTAAGATGAAAAAAAGGGGAGTGGCTAAATGCATGCTTAAGATGAACAGACATTTTACTACAGTGTAAGTATGAGGCTAGTGACTGCATAATAAGAGATACACAAACAGTTGACCAATAGGTCAAATTTTTATCAAAAAAGCTAAACATAAAATCAAAAGGGGTTCAAACCTGTATCTCCATCTGGTCAAGTCTCCTGCGTAACTCTTTAATTTGGTTTTGGGCTGCTTGGAATCGTGACTTCAACTGCAATCAGTAAAACAAACAAGAAAATAATCAGACCCTTTTTCCGTCGCAGGAACTTTTGTAGTAACTCTATAGTAACTCAGTATCTTACACAAGCACAATATACTTAAAGCACTTACCGATACATTTACAAATGATTATGATTTGACCTAAAATACTGGCCAAAAGTGTCTGAAGATGTATTGCACCAACAAAATGATTTTTGCTTTTAATTAACAAACATTTTTTGAAATTTTATTTGACACAAAAAGCACACATTCTATGGTAGTAAAATAAGTGTAAAAGGTAGAAAACGGAATTAAAAACAATTAAAACTGGAAAACTGAATTTTAATGTTTTTTATATTGCTATTATAAGTTACATTTAATGTTATTACTATTATGATTATTTCACTTGTTGTTTATTCATTACTAATTTACATCTGTTTTTAAAACTATATTTAAAGTTGAGTTTTGGTGGTACAGTAGTCATGTTTTTAAATGAATGAATAATTGTGTTATTAATTGCGATTAACATATCAATCAGAATAATCGTGATTAATAGTTTTGCTATAATCATCCAGTTGTACTTCTCACCTTAACTATATGTGCCAATTATACAGAACAATTGGTGGATAAATCCAGGATTCAACAAGCATTGCAAACAGAGATTCTGATTCCATGTAAAATGAGGACATTCCTCGTCATTTTTTTGTCGCAGTTTGTAATGCGTATAACAGCCATTTATGGTTCAGCACTCTTTCCCACGCTCAAAAATGAAGATATATTTTTTAACATTGGTTGGTTACAATGTTTTACACTGAACAAAGAGAGCACAGTCTACCACAGGCATGGGCAATTATTTTGCCTCGGGGGGCCAAATTTAGAGAAAAAAAATGGGTCTGGGGGCCGGTATATCTACTTTTAGGAACACTAATACAAAACCTCACAATAATGTCTGAATGCTAAAAACGTTATGACAGACCGCCTTAAAAACGCAATGGAATTTAATTTTTTCCCCCTTAATGAGACACCCAGAAGGTACATGAAAATAAAGAATGTGGGATTTACAATATTAACTATGAACGATAAAACACTGAATACTGACAACATACGAACGCCACACCACCTCTCGATCGACATATAGCGAAATATGAATGTGAAGGGTAAAAAAACAAAACACCTACAATCTGTTATATCACTAAGTTTTAGAACTTTGTTGAAAAAATATCCTTCCACGTCTGTCCCTGACACCCGCATTTCAGGCTGGTCGATCTGAAAACACACCCCACCCACACTGCTTGATGCCTCGTCTGAGCTGCTGTGACTTAGATTACCATAGTAACTAATTACATTACCATAGTAACTAGTATAACATGCAAAAGCGCAGATTCCAACCATTGAAATACTTTGTATAGTTCAAGATTTGAAAACATCGCTGCACATCATAATGGTGGCTATAGTTTTGATCTTAAAGATCTAAAAAAATTATTTGGCCGGCGGGCCAGACTGAAAAGCTTAACGGGCCGCGGGCCTTAATTTGCCCAGGTCTGCTCTACCAAGACAAAATCCTTGTGTGTTAAACATACTTGGCTAATAAAGCTGATTCTGATAATGAATGCAGCATTAAAAGAGTATGTTCACAACGCTCAATCTTGATATAGGATTGTTATACAAGACAGAGAAGAAAATAACTTACGTCAGTGAAAGATGATTCTCTGCCCTGTTGTTCTTCTGTTACAATTTCTTCGTAAAGATCCATTGATTCTTTAAGCCGAGAAGGACTTGGAGGGGTCTTATCTATATTGTAAGAAAAAAAATACCAGTTGTCATCCTGAAATTAAAGCAACATGCTTGCACATGATGTTTACAAACATTTGGGTAAAATCAAGCAACGTCTATTAAAATGTGAATTACTCATCATCATATTTGACCAAAATGACTGATCTGAAACTGGAGCAATCATTTTGTAAACATCTTGCACTTGAATTTGAACTTGGCAGGTAAAAGAACTAGTGATGTACCAATCAGGGTTTCATGCTGCGGATTCAGATACTATACATGAGTGAGATCGGCCGATACCATTCACATGTATTAACTGTAAATGTTTTGTAAGTGAAAATACTGTCTAAACATTACAAAAGGCCACAATTTCAGTCAGCCATTTTGAATATTCCACTCTGAATGTCTTCGGCTATTTCCGCAGACTGACATCACTGGCGTAACACTTTTGCACTCGTATCAGATCAGTAATACTGGAAATACGCAGAAATTAGAGAGAGATGTGCTGTCTACCATTCACAATCTCTATATAAAAGACATGAAAACATATGTTTTTCTTTTTTTTATGCATTGTAAGTTGTAAATAAATAAATACATAAAAAGTCAGCTAACAATGTCGTTAATGGGGCTCTCTATTTCGGTCACAAACCCCTCTAAATAACCATCCAAAAGCCGCCAACAAGATTCTTTATACCGGTACTGTACATATCATGACTATCCTGAATATTAACCAGATGTTAGCGATGTTGCAACTATAAGCGCTAACGCAGACAAACTATTTTTAGCGGCGCAATGACAAAAACAGTTTAGTAGCCCTTTTCTGCTTTAACTATGAGCTGGCAACGATGTCCTGCTGCTACCGCATCATCGCGTCATATTCAAGATTATAAATCATGCCTCTCATCTGGATATTAGGAGGACTTTGCCTTGAATCTAGAAGTTGTTCATCTGAGACATTCAATTTATACCAGGAGATGGAGACAAACACACACAACTGAAAACGGTGTCTGCAGGGAGACTTTTCCTTGGTAACCTTTAGTGTGGATCACGATTGAGTCTTCAGTTAAACGTGAAGATATGGACATTGTATCAGTCATTGCAGTCAGAGCAGACATTGTACAGTAAGCTATCGTTTTATTATGTTTGTATTTCTTGTTTAGCACTTAGCAATACTGCTACATGATGCTATAAATCAGGGGTGTCAAACTGAAATACAGAGTGGGCCAAAATTTAAAACTGAACAAAGCCGCGGGCCAAGGTTGAACAAATTAACCTTTTTGATGGGGACCCAAACAAGTTTTGCAATAAATATGGAACAAGCAAGGCTTATATAACTTTAGAGTCTCAAATAATAATAATAACAATTTAAAAATATCAATGGCATATCAAATACAATTTAAATAAAAATGTAATGCCTCTTTTCTATTTGCAGCCTTCTGAGGTAAATATCAACATTACCTTTTTCCACAGGCTAATAAATTTGAAAATAAAAAAATGAATAAACCAACCATTCAGGACTTTAAACTGCTCAGTTTGCAACACACTGATCTAATCTGATGTGCCCAAGCCAGATACCTGGCATCTTTTCTGGGATGCTAGTTCATTAATGTCGGGGCTCAGGCTTTGAGCTGAGGCAACTTTCATTATCGAACAAAGGTGTTCATCAGTCATTATATCTCGTATTCCACAGTCTTGGGGGCGTTCCTTACAGGCACTGCTTTTAACGTCCTCTTCGAGCTGTCGTCACGTCCGCTTTTCATCCCTCCTAACAGCGTGCCGGCCCAGTCACAAGATATGAGCGGCTTCTGTATGCACACATACGCAAATGCAACGCATACTTGATCAACAGTGATACAGTTTACACTGAGGGTGGCCGTATAGGCAACTTTAACATTGTTAGAAATATACGCCACACTGTGAATCCACACCAAACAAGAATGACAAACACATTTTGGGAGAACATCCGCACCGTAACACAACAGAACAAATATCCATAACCCTTTGCAGCACTAACTCTTACGGGACGCTACAAAATACACCCCTCCGCTGCCACCAACCCCCCCACACACACACACACACACCTTGTAGCGTCCCGGAAGAGTTAGTGCTGCAAAGGGTTCTGGGTATTTGTTCTGTTGTGTTTATGTTGTGTTACGGTGCGGATGTTCTCCCGAAATGTGTTTGTCATTCTTGTTTGGTGTGGATTCACAGTGTGGCGTATAATTCTAACAGTGTTAAAGTTTTTTATACGGGCACTCTCAGTGTAACCTGCATCGCTGAAGATCAAGTATGCGTTACATTCACTTGTGTGTGCATGCCAAAGCCGCACATATTATATAACTGGGACAGCACACGTTGGACTGGACGAAAAGAGGACGTGACGATTTGCGGGAGGGGCACTGATATTTGGGAGTCTCCCGGGAGGGTTGGCAAGTATGAGAATTAGCGGTGAATGCGGTGAATGCGGTGTACCGCGGCGCCACCGCTGTATATAATCAGCGGGCCAGCTCGAGTGTTAATTTGATATCGCCTCAAGGGCCAAGTGAAATTACACGGCGGGCCAAATTTGGCCCACGGGCCAGAGTTTGACACCCATGCTATAAATGCTATAAATCACTAAAGCTGGATCTGTTTAGCAGAGCTTTTAAAACTTGTAGATCATCCTCCTTATATTCAGGATCAACAAAATAAGGTTCTGGATCATCATTTTTCCAAAAGTAATCAGCGTTGGCTCTCACAAAGTCTGCATTACTTGCATTGTTGTTGGTGGGGAAGGGATCTGCGGTTCCTACCTCTACCTCACGCGATCCGTGACTGGCTTCCTCATTATCTCTCTAAACGGTTTGGGAATCTCCGCGAAATTGATACTATTTTGATTATATCTATTTATTCACACACTTTATAAGTATTTCGGTGTCATAAACCAAATAGATATGAGAATAGAGTCAATATAGAGGCAACTTGTTTTTCCACTCTATTGGTATTTTAAAACAAGACGACAAAAACATTTAAGTGCAGTACAATCTATTTCTTTACCTGAACTGCTGACAGCCTTGAGATCCAAATCATCGTAAATGTCCACAGAATCTTCATTGACATGTAGAGCACCTGCAGATTTTAAAACTTAATCAGAAACATAGTAAAACCCAAACAAAAAGTAAAGGAATACTGAGTGTATTACTTGAATACCGGTAATAGTAACTTGAATATAACCACCAGCCTATCCCAGCGCACCTTCACACTGGACAGGTGAAATGACTACCTGAAGTTGGCGGGTCAAATGAATAACATTGTGCATGTCTTACTCATGATCATTTTTAATGCATGTTAAGTTGACATGTCTACAACAAGGGTGCCCAAACTTTATGCGTCTCAAGGTCAAAGTTAAATTGGGCCAAAAAGATTTTACGCATGAGTGAAGTGATTAGCCCCTTACTACCGTATATATGGTAGTGGGGATCAACACATTTACCGTAATAGATGGTGACCACAGAACTTTCCTCCAGCAGGTCTTATCATTGTCCATGCGATGTCAGATTAAACAAAATTTGAGCTGTTTGGCCACAATACCCAGCCAGATGTTTGGAGGAGGAAAGGTGAGGCCTTTAATCCCAGGAACACCAATTCCTATCGTCAAGCATGGTGGTGGTAGTATTATGCTCTGGGCTTGTTTTGCTGCCAATTGAACTGGTGCTTTAAATGGGACAATGAAAAAGGAGGATTACCTCCAAATTCTTCAGGACAACCTAAAATCATCAGCCCGGAGGTTGGGTCTTGGGCGCAGTTGAGTTTTCCAACAGGACAATGACCCCAAACACACGTCAAAAGTGGTAAAGGAATGGCTAAATCAGGCTAGAATTAAGGTTTTAGAATGGCCTTCCCAAAGTCCTGACTTAAACGTGTGGACAATATATATATGGCGGTATAGCTCGGTTGGTAGAGTGGCCGTGCCAGCAATTTGAGGGTTGCAGGTTCGATCCCCGCTTCCGCCATCCTAGTCACTGCCGTTGTGTCCTTGGGCAAGACACTTTACCCACCTGCTCCCAGTGCCACCCACACTGGTTTAAATGTAACTTAGATATCGGGTTTCACTATGTAAAAGCGCTTTGAGTCACTAGAGAAAAGCGCTATATAAATATAATTCACTTCACTTCACAATGCTGAAGAAACAAGTCCATGTCAGAAAAGCAACAAATTTAGCTGAACTGCACCAATTTTGTCAAGAGGAGTGGTCAAAAATTCAACCAGAAGCTTGTGGATGACTATATGCAGCCATAACTGCAATGTGGCCTTCAATAAAAAAAACATACGTTTTAAAAGGCCAGTTTCAATGCCATATTTACTTTTTTAGGGGATATAAAATATACTAAAAGAAAGTTAATGAAGTTATATACATACCACTATGTGCCATTTCATTGCTGGAGCATTCCATTCTTCAGCTTGCCTCTGTCCCCTTTATACCTGGAAAAAAAATGCTTAAATTACTGGCAACCCTAAACTTAAAACTGCTCAAACTATGATATGACAGGCCATTTCTGTATCATGAAAATGAAGGCAATACCATATTTCTCAAGGAACATTTCCTTTACCCACAATAATGTCAACCCATAGTGAAAGCAGCTGTCTAGTCTGAATAAAGGCTCAAAAATGGATGAGGGGGGCTGGCAGGCTGTGTTTGTTGAGCAGCCATATTTGAAGTTGAAGCTTCATCTGGCCAGGGTCTTCAGCTCTCACTGGATCGGTTCGCAGCAGAGTGTGAAGCGACTGAGAAGCGAATGAGCTTTGGGTTATGACCCAAAGGACAAGATCACGAGTACAAGCGGCCAAAATGAGTTTCCTCTGTCGGGTGGGGGGCTCTCCCTTAGAGATAGTGTGAGAAGCTTTGTCATCCGAGCAGAGCTCAAAGTAAAGCCGCTGCTCCTCCACATCGAGAGGAGCCAGATGAGGTGGTTCAGGCATCTGGTCAGGATGCCACCCGAACGCCTCCCTAGGGCAGTGTTTTTCAACCTTTTCTGAGCCAAGGCACATTTTTTTCATAGAAAAAATCCTGAGGAACACCACCAGCATAAAACATTAAAATAAAATTAAACTCAGCAGTTCAGCAGCCGATATTGACAATAAAAAGCTGTTCTCGCAATTGTTGGATATGAATTTAAACCATAACCAACCATGCATCACTATAACTCTCAAAGTAGGTGCACTCTCACGACCTGTCACATCACGCCGTGACTTATTTTGAGCTTTTTGGAGTTTTCCTGTGTGTAGTGTTTTAGTTCTTGTCTTGCACTCCTATTTTGGTGTTGATTGTCATGTCATGTACGGATGTACTTTGTGGACGCCGTCTGCTCCACGCGCTGTAAGTCTTTGCTGTCGTCCAGCATTCTGTTTTTGTTTACTTTGCAGCCAGTTCAGATTTAGCTTCAATTTGCATAGCCATGCCTAAGCTCCATTGCCTTTTCTTAGCGGCACTCGCCTTTTGTTTATTTTTGGTTTAAGCGTTAGACACCTTTTTACCTGCAAACCATCGTCGTCGTTCCCGACATCTACAAAGCAATTAGCTACCTGCTGCCACCTACTGATATGGAAGAGTATTACACGGTTACTCTGCCGAGCTCTAGACAGCACAGACATTCAACAATGGCCCATTTGCGGATTATAATTACGGGTTTGCAAAAAATATTTTTAACCCAATTAGGTGAAATTACATAATCTCCCATGGCACACTAGACTGTATTTCGCGGCACAGTGGTTGAAAAACACTGCCCTAGGGAGGTGTTTAGGGCACGTCCGACCGGCAAGAGGCCACGGGGGAGACCCAGGACACATTGGGAAGACTATGTCTCCCGGTCGGCCTGGTAACGCCTCGGGATGCCCCGTACGAAGTGGCTGGGGAGAGGGAAGTCTGGGCTTCTCTGCTTAGGCTGCTGCCCCCGCGACCCGACTTCGGATAGGCGAAGAAAATGGATGGATGGATGGTTCACATTCTCTTGAGCAAGATGCCTGTGCTGCTGCTTTCTCAGTCACTTTAACTTTCTCTCTTTGCCAACCTACGCCCCAACCATTCAGTCATGGGCGAATGAAGTGACATTGGAAAAAATGCGCTTTCAGTCATTCTGAGGTTAACCCAAGTATGTAAATTGAACATCAAGTATTGTTAATGTGTTCTTATTCGTGCTTAGAACTGGTAACTCGCCCCACTGTGACCTGAAAACACACCATTGATAGCTGGCCTGGTCGTCGTCGAACAAGCTTGTTATTGTTCGGGGCCACTTTAAATATCGTCATTGCCCATTACAGTACACGCTGCCCTGGACATTGTTATTCCTACACCGTCAACATACAGTACATAGTATAAATAGATCAACTTACTTGTTTGGGTAATGCTCTACAGCTTCCAGCTCAGGCAGAATGTCGCGCCAACAGACATTTGCACAGGAAGTAACGACATTTTCCCGCGGAGACGGAGAGACTATTTTCCAGCCATGGCTTGATTCTGCTAACTCCACACTTATTGTACAATACAAACACAGCGATACTTGTTAGCCACCATCAAGGTTTTTTAACAAGTGTATACTACAAACAATACGGTGCACCGGGTTCGCTAGTTTGTTCTGACCAAGTTATTCCGCTGCTTCTTCTTCTTCTGCTTCTTCCACTGATCGGCAATCAACATCAGACTCACTGACTCCACCTAGCGGACGGGAGTAGGGTAGAGTCGCTTGACTGAAAACAAAACAAACAAACAACACATACAAGATAAATGTTTTTGTCGTGACCCTCGTTTTCTAAATGGAACACAGGTTGAGAAAAAATATACATGAGCCTTTTTCTCAACTTGAGGAATCATATTATCAATTGTTTCTTTTTTTTGTTATTTTCCTTTTATTTATTAATTTATCCAACAAAATAATACACAATAATACCATAATGATACAATTCCAATTCCAAAACCAAACCCGGCCCAGCAACAATCAGAATAGCAATCAACAGAGCAATTGGGAGGACACACACAGGCCTCGAATTTTAACTTTTTAAGGTCAAGGCAAGTGTTGCACCAAGGGCATCAAGGCAAGTTGGAAGGGCACCAAGGCAAATATTATTTTCTTTCCAGGCAGGGGCTCCAAAGCTTGCATACATATATATATATATATATATATATATATATATATATATATATATATATATATATATATATATATATATATATATATAGGACAGGCAGCACGGTGGAAGAGGGGTTAGTGCATCTGCCTCACAATACGAAGGTCCTGAGTAGTCTTGGGTTCAATCGGGATCTTTCTGTGTGGAGTTTGCATGTTCTCCCCGTGACTGCGTGGGTTCCCTCCGGGTACTCCGGCTTCCTCCCACCTCCAAAGACATGCACCTGGGGATAAGTTGATTGGCAACACTAAATTGGCCCTAGTGTGTGAATGTGAGTGTGAATGTTGTCTGTCTATCTGTGTTGGCCCTGCGATGAGGTGGCGACTTGTCCAGGGTGTACCCCGCCTTCCGCCCGATTGTAGCTGAGATAGGCTCCAGCGCCCCCCCGCGACCCCAAAGGGAATAAGCGGTAGAAAATTGATGGATGGATATATAGTACAACCTAAAATTATCATATGTATGTATATATATATATATATATATATATATATATATATATATATATATATATATATATATATATATATATATATATATATATATATATATATAGTCGAGGTTTCTGTGGTTTATCTGTTATACAGTGCTCAATACCAGGGTAAAGCGGAATATATATTAGGTCAGGAAATTTTATTGAAGTGAGACACTTCAATAAAATCCCCTGAAGAGCAGAAAAAACTGTGAAACAGGCTTGTAGGGATGAAATAGCCTCTGTGTTTTTCAAACCGTTGAAAATGTAAGAAAAAAGTAATCTCGGGGTGTCTTTATCAATTTATTCGACGAAACAATTACGTTACAATTGTCCATTAATAAGTAAAAAGTCAAGGGCGGTCACGGTGTGTTTTCGCCGTCGATGCTGGTCAATTTTTTAGGTCATTACGGCAAGTGACAAGGGCGGTCGCCGCGGTTGCCGTGGTTAAATTCGAGCCCTGCACACAAACATGATACAAAACAATCCAAAAGTAGTCAAACAAAAATTAATAATATCAACAACAGTATCAATATAGCATCCATCCATCCATTTTCTACCGCTTGTCCCTTTTAATAATAATAATAATAAATAATAAATGGGTTATACTTGTACAGCGCTTTTCTACCTTCAAGGTACTCAAAGCGCTTTGACAGTATTTCCACATTTACCCATTCACACACACATTCACACACTGATGGCGGGAGCTGCCATGCAAGGCGCTAACCAGCAGCCATCAGGAGCAAGGGGTGTCTTGCCCAAGGACACAACGGACGTGACAAGGATGGTAGAAGGTGGGGATTGAACCCCAGTAACCAGCAACCCTCCAATTGCTGGCACGGCCACTCTACCAACTTCGCCACGCAATAATAATAATAATAATAATGGATCAGCACGGTGGAACAGGGGTTAGTGCATGTGCCTCACAATACGAAGGTACTGAGTAGTCCTGAGTTCAATCCCGGGCTCGGAATATGTCTGTGTGGAGTTTGCATGTTCTCCCCGTGACTGCGCGGGTTCCCTCCGAGTACTACGGCTTCCTCCCACCTCCAAAAAACATGCACCTGGGGATAGGTTGATTGGCAACATTACATTGGCCCTAGTGTGTGAATGTGAGTGTGAATGTTGTCTGTCTATCTGTGTTGGCCCTGTGATGAGGTGGCGACTTGTCCAGGGTGTACCCCGCCTTCTGCCCGAATGCAGCTAAGATAGGCTCCAGCACCCCCCGCGACCCCAAAAGGGACAAGCGGTAGAAAATGGATGGATGGATGGATGGATCAGATTTTATAACGCGCTTTTCTATTATTAGATACTCAAAGCGCTCACAGAGAAGTGGGAACCCATCATTCATTCACACTTGGTGGTGGTAAGCTACATTTGTAGCCACAGCTGCCCTGGGGTAGACTGACGGAAGCGAGGCAGCCAGGTTGCGCCTACGGCCCCTCGGACCACCACCTATCATTCATTCACCAGTGTGAGCGGCACCGGGGGCAAGGGTGAAGTGTCCTGCCCAAGGACACAACGGCAGCGATTTGGATGTCAAGAGGTGGGGAGCGAACCTGCAACCCTCAGGTTTCTGGCACGGCCGCTCTACCCCACTACGCCACACCCCTGGAGCCTATCTCAGCTGCATTCGGGCAGAAGGCGGGGTACACCATGGACAAGTCGCCACCTCATCGCAGCAGTGATTAGGAATTATCATCACAGCCATTCATAAAAAATAAATAAAAACATTTAAAAAAATAACCAATAGTGTCACAGACTAGTGGCTTACTTGCATCACATCTCATAAGCTTGACAACACAATGTGTCCAATATTTTCCACAAAGATAAAATAAGTCATAATTCAAGTTCATTTATTAGTAAAAACTAATTTAAATAATGGATCCCATATTCCAATATATGACTCATTATTATCTAAACTAAATGCCATTTTTTGTACTGATATCATTTCCATAGCTTGTGTGTGTACCAGTCAGTATGAGTTGGACTATCAACATCTATCCATTTTTTTAGTATTACCCTTTTTGTTATGATGCATATTGAAATAAATGCACTTTTACTCTTTGATGACACGTTACTAAATTGATGTAGATCACCAAGAATACAAGTTTGCAGTGTCATTGGGATGTTTATATTTAGGAATGTGAATGTTGTCTATCTATCTGTGTTGGCCCTGCGATGAGGTAGCGACTTGTCCAGGGTGTACACCGCCTTCCGCCCGAATGCAGCTGAGATAGGCTCCAGCGATCCCCCGCGTCCCCGAAAGGGACAAGCGGTAGAAAATGCATGAATGGATGCATTGCTTCTTTTGTTGTTTTCAACCATAACTCTTTTATTCTCTGACATTCTCACAATAAATGAACAAGAGTTGCTTTAGCTGCCCGACACTTCATACATAATTTGCTATCTACTGCACCAATTTGAAACAGCTGTGAAGAAGTTAATTATTATTATTATTATTTTTTGGAAATTTATAAACCTTTATTTTTAATATGCAACATTTATATAATAAAAACAAGTACATAAACAGTACAATAACAGTACAAAACAGCGCCAGGGGGTTGTAAATTCAATAAAACAACTAAAATAGAATGCAAAATATATACATGTAACAAAATGTAAAGCCATTGGCTCACACAAGTTCCATAAATAATTTAAATTTGGAACACAGCATCATAGTTTTCACAGCTTTTTGGTTGTTAGAGGTAGAGAGCGTTTTTAAAGTAGAGTTCTATTTATTTTTTAAAGACACAAAAAAACAGGTCGGGTATTGAGAAACTTACATTTATGAATATAAAACTTATCCAATAATATAATGAGGTTGCAAAGGTAAAATTGAAAAGATGTAAAGTACAATCTATTCAAGATCTTAAATTGACTCATCTTATTTTTAATGCTTCTAAAGGGCTTATTGGATTGTTTCTTATGACGTCATCACAGTGCGTCGTCGCTGGTTGGTCGGATCACTAAAATAGAATGCAAAATATATATATGTAACAAAATGTAAAGCCATAGGCTCACACAAGTTCCATCAATAATTTCAATTTGGAACGCAGCATCAAAGTTTTCACAGCTTTTTGGTTGTTGGAGGTAGAGAGCGTTTTAAAGTAGAGTTCTAATTATTTTTTAAAGGGACAAAACAAAAACAGATCGGGTATTGAGAAACTTACATTTATGAATACAAAACTTAGCCAATAGTACATTGAAATTGAAAAGATGTAAAGTACAATCTATTCAAGATCTTAAATTGACTCATCTTATTTTTAATGCTTCTTAAAGGGCTTATTGGATTGTTTCTTATGACGTCATCACAGTGCGTCGTCGCTGGTTGGTCGGATCACTAAAATAGAATGCAAAATATATATATGTAACAAAATGTAAAGCCATAGGCTCACACAAGTTCCATCAATAATTTCAATTTGGAACGCAGCATCAAAGTTTTCACAGCTTTTTGGTTGTTGGAGGTAGAGAGCGTTTTAAAGTAGAGTTCTAATTATTTTTTAAAGGGACAAAACAAAAACAGATCGGGTATTGAGAAACTTACATTTATGAATACAAAACTTAGCCAATAGTACATTGAAATTGAAAATATGTAAAATACAATCTATTCAAAGATCTTAAATTGACTCAGCTTATTTTTAATGCTTCTAAAAGGTTTATTGGATTGTTTCTTATGACGTCATCACTGTGCGTCGTCGCTGGTTGGGAGGATCCCAGGGGGAGGAGTCAACTCCACCCGGAAGTAATAGTTTTCTCTCACATGTGAGGAACGTGCTCGTGTGATGCGACGCATCTTGGTGAAGACTTCTCATCAGCGTCCCGCTTAGAATTTCTTTTGACAGCCCACCAATGTTGCAACATGGAACATTTAGAATTGAACCTGTCGTCACTGGGAATTATATGTAGACACATTAATAACAACAACCAACTCCGCCAATATCTCTCAAAACAGGTAAGATTTGACCCCGAAAGGGACAAGCGGTAGAAAATGGAGGGAAACTCCTCTGTAACAACACTGAGGAGCATCATGCTATTATCATTGTGCATCGTATTGTTATTGTGGGAATGTTTATTATGTGGTGTAGTTCTAATGACTGTTTCCCTCAGATATGGAGTCAGCAGGACAGGCAGCACATTCTGGAGTGTTTGGCCCAGCTTCTGTTGGAGAAGGATTACACTTTGATAGTTGCCAGACACCTGCGACCACTGGTCCTGGATTTGTTGGAGCGGAATGCAGAGAGAGTTAAGACAAATGGAAGCACCAGCCATGATCTCCATGAACGCCTCTGTGTGGCTCTCAGTAAACTTATTGGCTTCAACCCTGATGCAAAGTCGTAAGTGGGCATTTTACTACTATAGATAGTTTTCACGCCCGACTGATTTCCCATGATGCTCCGCGCGATCCGCCATTTTAAAAGGCAAGCGCACCGGTACAACATCAGCAAATTCATCGAACCCGTTCACAAACGTATGCATAATGGCCGAGAAACCAGCAAAAAAGAAGTATAAAGAAGGCTTGGACAACCAGACGTTGGAAAGATACAACCAGAAGACACAATGCATAGGCGTTGACCCGTACGAAGTGCCGAAACAAAGTTTCACGTATGACCACAAATGCCTCCCGGCCATAACGTACATAGACATTTTGAACTACCTCGTCAATTACACCAGTGCCTATACAATGGAGGAATTGAGGGCATTCAAGTCTCTGGAGGCGTACAACCAGTTTATTAACGGATGGGTCAGCGACGTTAAAAGCATGACTGCAAACGAGAAAGTGCTTGTAGTGGGCAGGGTATGTATATATAACGTACATTAAAACCATGTGTTTAGCGAGGACACGTCGGACTCCTTAGATACATCTCTAATGTATCTAACTTATGACAAGGTTGATACCTAAATATTTTATCCATTGAGATCTACAACTCATTTCGTGTACAAGCAACCTGGGCTGAGATGGGCGCTATATATCCTGAGGGGGGGGGCTTTCGCTTTCGTGGTCCATCCCATAAAGGGCTTCGAGAATAGCAAATTGACAAAAAAATAAACAATACATCGTTCTAAAATGTTTAATAAACAGATTGAGACGTAATCCTACCTGTTACAAAGTGATCAGAACATATTTTGGAATGTTGAGATGGCTCCTCTTTCCTGTTGATGCTTGCCAACCACAAGCGTTGTCTCTCCTCGCTGATTTTCCTTGTCTGTTCTCCTTCGTTGTGTCTAATTTTAGGAATACTGAAAAATCCTCGCTGCACTGATCCATCCCGTCGATTTGTACATCCATTCACCCAACAGGAAATAACCATTATGCGCCTTTCACCAGTGTTTGCTCGAAGCTATTGCGTGTCAACTAGGCCAGGTGTGTTTTGTTTGCCTCCCAAGATGGCGGATGACCCGGGATAACCCGGATGTGTGACGTCACGTAAACACCATGTATAGATAGTGGCATTCCATCAAAAAAGACCAGAGCTTTTATTCATATACAAACCCCAAACCAGTGAAGTTGTCACGTTATGTAAATCGTGAATAAAAACAGAATACAATGATTTGCAAATCCTTTTCAACCTATATTGAATTGAATAGACTGCAAAGACAAGATACTTAACGTTCCAACTGGAAAACTTTGTTTTTATTTGCAAATATTAGTTCATTTGGAAATTGATGCCTGCAACATGTTTCAAAAAAGCTAGCACAAGTGGCAAAAAAGACTGAGAAAGTTGAGGAATGCTCATCAAACACTTATTTGGAACATCCCACAAGTGAACAGGTGGGTGCCATGATTAGGTATAAAAACAGCTTCCATGAAATGCTCAGTCATTCACAAAAAAGGAGGTGGCGAGGGTCACCACTTTGTGAACAAATACGTGATCAAATTGTTTAACAACAACATTTGTCAACCAGCTATTGCAGGGGTGTGAAACTCAAATACAGAGTGGGCCAAAATTTTAAACTGAACAAAGCCGTGGGCCAAGGTTGAACAAATTAACTTTTTAATAGGGACCCAAACAAGTTTTGCATTGAATATTGAACAAGCAAGGCTTTTATAACTTTATAGTGACATGCAAAATCGAGTTTCAAATAATAATAATAATAATAATTAAAAATATCAATGGCATATCAAATACAATTTAAATAAAAATTGAATGCCTATTTTCTATTTGCAGCCTTCTGAGGTAAATATCAACATTAACTTTTTCCACAGGCTAATACATTTGAAAATAAAATAACAATGAATTGGCCCTAGTGTGTGAATGTGAGTGTGAATGTTGTCTGTCTATCTGTGTTGGCCCTGCGATGAGGTGGCGACTTGTCCAGGGTGTACCCCGCTTTCCGCCCGATTGTAGCTGAGATAGGCTCCAGCGCCCCCCGCGACCCCAAAAGGGAATAAGCGGTAGAAAATGGATGGATGGATGAATAAACCAACTATTCAGGACTTTAAACTGCTCAGTTTGCAACACACTGATCTAATCTGATGTGCCCAAGCCAGATACCTGTCATCTTTTCTGGGATGCTAGTTCATTAATGTCGGGGCTCAGGCTTTGAGCTGAGGCAACCTTCATTATCGAACGAAGGTGTTCGTCAGTCATTATATCTCGTAGCCCACCCGGACCACAGTCTTAGGGGCGTGCCTAAAAGGCACTGCTTTAATTTAACGTCCGCTTTTCATCCATTCTAACAATGTGCCGGCCCAGTCACAAGATATGTGCGGCTTCTGTACACACACATTTGTGAATGCAATTCATACTTCATCAACAGCGATACAGGTTTCACTGAGGGTGGCCGAATTAACAGTTAGAAATATACGCCACACTGTGTATCCACACCAAACAAGAATGACAAACACATTTCGGGAGAACATCCGCATTGAACACAACATAAACACAACTGAACAAATACCCAGAACCCTTTGCAGCACTAACTCTTCCAGGACGCTACAAAATACACCCCCGCTACCACCAACCCCCTCCCACACACACACACACACCTTGTAGATGCTCACTAGTTTTTCCACAGTCCTCTTTTCTGCCACCGTCTCCAGTGAGTCCAGTTTTATTCCGATCGTAGAACCGGCCCGCCTGATCAGTTTCTCCAGTCTGGAGCTGTCCTTCTTAGATGTACTGCCCCCCCAGCACACTACGATGTAGTACAGAACACTGGCAACCACAGACTGGTAGTACATCCACAATAGTTTTTTACAAAGGTTGAAGGAGCGCAGCCTCCTCAGGAATTATAGCCTGCTCTGTCCTTTCCTGTACAAGTGGTCCGTGTTAACAGTCCAGTCCAGCTTGTTGTCCACCTTCACCCCGAGTAACTTGAATGAGTCCACGGTCTGTACCTCGACTCCCTCGATCGCAATAGGTTGTGACCTTGCACCCGACCTCCCAAAGTCAATGACCAGCTCCTTGGTCTTTGACGGATTGAGCTGCAAGAGGTTCCTGTGGCACCAGTCAGCAAAGTCCCTCACCAGGCTCCGAAACTCCTCCTCTCTGCCGTCCCTGATGCACCCGACGATGGCTGTGTCATCCGCGTACTTCTGGATGTGACACAGCTCTGAGTTGTAGCAGAAGTCAGCGGTGTACAGTGTGAAAAGAAGAGGGGCCAGCACCGTTCCCTGCGGTGCTCCGGTGCTGCTGATCACAGTGACGTGATGTCCTTCAGTCTGACGTACTGTGGCCTATCGGTGAGGTAGTTCGAAATCCAGGCAACCAGGCATGGGTCCACTCGCATTCTGTCCAGCTTGTCCTGAAGAAGGCGGGGCTGGATAGTATTAAAGGCACTCGAGAAGTCCAGGAACAGGATCCTCACAGTGCCATTTCCCTTATCCAGGTGTGAGTGGGCTCGGTGCAACAGGTAAAGGATAGTATCCTCCACACCAACGCCTGCCTGGTATGCAAACTGCAGGCTGTCCTGGGCATGTTGCACCTGTAGTCTGAGGAGGCTGAGAAAGAGCCGCTCCATTGTCTTCATTATATGAGAAGTGAGCGCCACTGGTCTGTAGTCATTTAGCTCTCTGGGGCAGTTCTTTTTGGGAACTGGAACGATGCACGACGTCTTCCAGAGGGTGGGCACTCTCCTCAGCTGCAGGCTGAGGTTGAAAGTCCGTTGGAGTGGTCCACCCAGTTCTGCAGCATAGGTCTTCAGGAGTCGGGCGCACACCTTGTCTGGGGGTGCTGCTTTCCTAGGCTGTAGCTTCCTCAGTTGACCTCTGACCTGGTCCGCAGAGATGACTAATGTCTGCGTAGAGGTGGTGGAGGGGGGTGTTGCCATGGCTGGGGGGGAGGTGCGTTGAGGGGAGAAGAAGAGGTGGTGGCTGGGATGGGGAGTGGGGGGTGGAGAGGACACGGGCTGGTTGAACCGGTGTGCCTAAACCAGACCTGGACAAATTAAGGCCCGTTAAGCTTTTCAATCTAGCCCACCCGACATTCCCCAATAATTTTTCAGATCTTTAAGATGGAAACTGTAGCTGCCATTATGATGTGCAGTGATGTTTTCAAATGACCGTAAGTCTTGAACTATACAAAGTATTTCAATGGTTGGAATCTGCGCTTTTGCATGATATACTAGTTACTATGGTAATCTACGTCACAGCAGCTCAGACAAGGTACCAAGCAGTGTGGGCGTGGTTTGTTTCCACATAGTGTTTCCAGAGTGCCCAGCCTGAAATGTGGGTGTCAGGGACAGACGCGGAAGGAGATTTTTACAACAAAGTTCTAAAGCAGGGGTCGGGAACCTTTTTGGCTGAGAGAGCCATGAAAGCCAAATATTTTAAAATGTATTTCCGTGAGAGCCATATAATATTTTTTAACACTGAATACAACTAGATGCGTGCATTTTTAAGTAAGATCAACATTTTTTGAATATAATAAGTCTCTTATTCTTTTTAATAACATTGTTATTCTGAAGCTAACCAATAATACAGTAAATAAAATACTTCTTACCATTAATGCGACTTTTTGAACAGGTGCGGTAGAAACGGATGGATGGATTAAAATGCATGACAATGTTTTATATTTTGAACGTTATTTTTAACACTGTGATTACCAGCTGAATTATTCATTACTTATCGTGTTAAGCAATGTCAGCTAAGATTTTTCTGAGAGCCAGATGCAGTCATCAAAAGAGCCACATCTGGCTCTGGAGCCATAGGTTCCCTACCACTGTTTTAAAGCTTAGTGATGTATCAGATAGCAGGTGGTTTTTTTTTACCCTTTGCGTTCATATTTCGCTGTTTGTTGCATTTTTGTTGCATTTCGCTTGATTGTAAAATATGTCGATCGAAAGGGGGTTGACGTTCATATGTTGTTAATATTCGGTGTTTTATAGTTCATAGTTAATATTGTAAATCCCACATTCTTTATTTTCATGTACATTCTGGGTGTCATTCAGTAAAAAAAATTAAAATTCCATTGCGTTTTTTTAAGAAGGTCTCTCATAACGTTTTTAGCATTCAATCAGACATTATTGTGAGGTTTTGTATTAGTGTTCCTAAAAATAGATATACCGTCCCCCAGAAAAAATGTTTTCTGTAAAATTGGCCTCCATGTCAAAATAATTGTGGTGGTGGATCTTCGCTCTCATTCGTGCGCCAAATACTTTTCAGGGTTGCTTGTGTTTGATTACCGAATAAATGCATAATGCAAGGTACACCTCTCTTTCACTGTTATTAATATGTTTCTCAACTTGCTAAATCTAATGACAAAGTGGCTTAAGTGCATATATCACTTCTAATACGCCTTTTTCTCTTGGAAACATGTGTATGACCCTGTAACACCGTATGACGTGTGTTGTTAATAGGGCTGGGCGATAAAACAATAATCTATCGCGGCAGACATGTAATCGATATCTATAAAAAAAATTCTTCTTCTGCTTATCCGAGGTAGGGTCGCGATAAAACGTTCGATATATTTATTTTTTTCTTCGTCGTAAGAAACCGGAAGTTGCAAAGCAATGTTGGTTGCATAAATAAAGGCATTTGCTCTCTGGTAACCGAGGAATGCAGGAAGTGATCACTGATCAGGGGGAGTGACATAACAGCAACAGCCAATCAGGTGACAGTATCAAATATACATTTTGGTTGTGCCATCTTGTTGTCTTGCGGTTGATTTTTTGCATGGAGTGAGAAGAAAAACTAGAACTAGTTCTTCTCAGGTTTCTCTATGTTTACATATCTACACTTTGTACTATTTTGTTTCACTTTATAAGTATTTCTTATGCACTCCTTATTTTTGCACTTTAAATTTAAGAGGTCATTGTACACCCAAAGTTTCTTACAAAATACATAAAAGTATGGTATCAGGGATTTAGTTACAAGTACTTTCCGATATCTGTAAAACAAAAAAGTGCCATATTGGCATCGGAACATCTTTATATTGAATAAAGTGATTCCTTGGCGTACCACTAGATGGACCCCGCGTACCACTACAGTTTGAAAATTACTGACTAGAACAGGGGTTGGTAACCCAAAATGTTGAAAGAGCCAAATTAGACCAAAAATACAAACACATTTTTTGTCTAAAGCCGCAAAAATTAAAAGCCTTGTAGTATAAGTCTTATAATGAAGGCAACCTTTAAAAGTGTCTATATTAGCTATATTGGCCTACTATGTGTCGCAGGCTGACACAAATCTTCGTTGACAGAAATGTAATATTATCAATCAATCAACCAATCAGAGTTTATTTATATAGTCCAGTGTTTCCCCCAGAAAATGTTAGTTAAGGTGGTGACTCTCTAGGGGGAGGGGACCGGGAAGGGGGTAAAGGGGGTAGGTGGGTGGGTGTAAGGATCGGTGTAACTCGGCCTGTCGCCATCACATCTCCACCTTGTTGCTGCCACCACAGCCTGGGGGGCAATAGACTACAGACTGCAGTAGGGCTGGGCGATATGGCCTTTTTTTAATATCTCGATATTTTTAGGTCATATCACGATACACGATATATATCTCGATATTTTGCCTTAGCCTTGAATGAACACTTGATGCATATAATCACAGCAGTATGATGATTCTATGTGTCTACATTAAAACATTCTTCTTCATACTGCATTAATATATGCTCATTTTAAACTTTCATGCAGAGAGGGAAATCACAACTAAGTCAATTTAGCTAAACTGTAGTTATTAAACAGTTATTAAGCAGTGGCACAAACATTCATGTAATTTCAAAACAGAAAGTGCAAGATTGTCAGAGACATTTTAAAACAAGCTATTAGTGCACTTTGTGCATGATGTTACTAAGATGACATATCAAAACATCACTAAATTAAAGTGCACTTTTTGTACAGAACGCCACTACAATAGTTAAAAACAAAAAAAGTGCACTTTAGTGCATGATGTCACACAAGATATTTCTATAAGTGTCAAATAAAAATTAGCTGCATAATAGGAAATCAAATTGTGGACGTCCTTCGCTATGTGGTAGGTTCCGGTGGACGTTATCTCCTTATGTTGTGGACTATTTTTATCATACGGTGTTGATGTGGAAATGGTTGCTTGGGCATTTTGTTGGTGTGGCACAAAACAGAGATTTTGACATGCGGAGTAAGCACTCTTCATTCTTTAGTGGGTGACTTTTCAAATGATGCTACATATTAGCAGTGATGCTACTTTTTTTCCCACACTTGACAAATTGCGGTTGTCTGTTCGACATATTCCCACTTGAAGTCAAACCACCGCCAGACGATGGACCCTGTGCTGTTTTTCTTGGGAATTAATTCTTCTTTCATTTGTTACCAGATTTGCACCTTCTTTCTCTCGTATTACCACTCGCACCACAGCTAACGTTACCCATGTTGCTACCTCTCTGCTCCGCGAGGGCGTATAGGTAGTACTTTATTGATTCCTTGAGGAGAGTTCCCTCAGGAAAATTAAAAACGTATGCGACGTATGTAAGAAGGTGCGCTTGCTGTCTGTGAGAAGGAGAGACTAAAAATGGTAAATCAATCAATCAATCAATTAATCAATGTTTATTTATATAGCCCTAAATCACAAGTGTCTCAAAGGGCTGCACAAGCCACAACGACATCCTCGGTACAGAGCCCACATAAGGGCAAGGGAAAACTCACCCCAGTGGGACGTCGATGTGAATGACTATGAGAAACCTTGGAGAGGACCGCAAATGTGGGTAACCTCTCTCCCCCCCCTCTAGGGGAGACCGAATGCAATGGATGTCGAGTGGGTCTAACATAATATTGTGAGAGTACAGTCCATAGTGGATCCAGCATAACAGTAAGAGTCCAGTTCACAGTGGGTTCAGCAGGAAACCATCCCGAGCGGAGACGGGTCAGCAGCGCAGAGATGTTCCCAACCGATACACAGGCGAGCGGTCCACCCCGGGTCCCGACCCCGGACAGCCAGCACCCCATCCATGGCCACCGGACCTGTGTGTCTCCCCCTCCACAGGGATAGGGGGGAGCAGAGGAGAAAAGAAAAGAATCGGCAGATCAACTGGTCTAAAAAAAAGGGGGCTATTCAAACGCTAGATTATACAAATGAGTTTTAATATGGGACTTAAATGCTTCTACTGAGGTAGCATCTCTAACTGTTACCGGGAGGGCATTCCATAGTACTGGAGCCCGAATAGAAAACGCTCTATAGCCCGCAGACTTTTTTTGGGCTCTGGGAATCACTAATAAGCCGGAGTTCTTTGAACGCAGATTTCTTGCCGGGACATATGGTACAATACAATCGGCAAGATAGTATGGAGCTAGACCGTGTAATATTTTATACGTAAGTAGTAAAACCTTAAAGTCGCATCTTAAGTGCACAGGAAGCCAGTGCAGGTGAGCCAGTATAGGCGTAATATGATCAAACTTTCTTGTTCTTGTCAAAAGTCTAGCAGCCGCATTTTGTACCAATTGTAATCTTTTAATGTTAGACATAGGGAGACCCGAAAATAATACGTTACAGTAATCGAGACGAGACGTAACGAACGCATGAATAATGATCTCAGCGTCACTAGTGGACAAAATGGAACGAATTTTAGCGATATTACGGAGATGAAAGAAGGCCGTTTTAGTAACACTCTGAATGTGTGACTCAAACGAGAGAGTTGGGTCGAAGATAATACCCAGATTCTTTGTGTAATTGTTTGGTTGTCAAATGTTAAGGTGGTATTATTAAATAAATGTCGGTGTTTAGCAGGACCGATAATCAGCATTTCCGTTTTCTTAGTGTTGAGTTGCAAGAAGTTAGACACGCCTCCAGCTGACTACAATCCGGCGTGTTGGTCAGCTTTAGGGGCATGTAGAGTTGGGTGTCATCAGCATAACAATGAAAGCTAACACCGTATTTGCGTATGATGTCGCCTAGCGGCAGCATGTAAATACTAAAGAGTGCAGGGCCAAGAACCGATCCCTGGGGGACTCCGCACGTTACCATAACATAGTCCGAGGTCACATTGTTATGGGAGACGCACTGCATCCTGTCAGTAAGATAAGAGTTAAACCACGACAAGGCTAAGTCTGACATACCAATACGTGTTTTGATACGCTCTAATAAAATTTTATGATCGACGGTATCGAAAGCAGCGCTAAGATCAAGAAGCAGCAACATAGATGACGCGTCAGAATCCATCGTTAGCAATAGATCATTAGTCATTTTTGCGAGGGCTGTCTCCGTAGAGTGATTTGCCCTGAAACCAGATTGAAAAGGTTCACAGAGATTGTTAGACACTAAGTGTTCATTTAGCTGCTGTTATACTTGTATAGCGCTTTTCTACCTTTTTTAAGGAACTCAAAGCGTTTTGACACTATTTCCACATTCACACACACATTCACACACTGATGGCGGGAGCTGCCATGCAAGGCGCTAACCAGGACCCATCAGGAGCAAGGATGAAGTGTCTTGCTCAAGGACACAACAGACGTGACTAGGATGGTAGAAGGTGGGGATTGAACCAGTAACCCTCAGATTGCTGGTACGGCCACTCTCCCAACTTCGCTACACCGTCCCCAGAAAGAGTGGGAAGAGCCTGTAGTGTAATGCCAGCAGCTAAAAGCAACTGCGTAAGAACGTATACTCGAATATCACGATATAGTCATTTTCTATATCGCACAGAGACAAACCCGCGATATATCGAGTATATCGATATATCGCCCAGCCCTAGACTGCAGTGAAGTAGGCCGGCTTCGTCGCGTGAAGAAGCCTACAACTTTTGGTTGTGTTTTCCGCTCCATTTGCTGAATGGCGAATGCCGTTCTTCCAGGCCTTCTCCAAAACTGTCACTCAACGATGCTATGTTGCCGTCTGAGATGTGGTGTATCCGAAATAGCTGCAATAATGCGTTTTCTTCTTTTAAAGTATTCTTGTGTTATTTCGACAAGCGAAGGAGAAACACGGGCATGTCTGGATGATTCGCCTCCATCTTTCTAGTGTTTACCTCTGAGTGGGAACCGGTTGTTATGAAGCTGTGGTGCGTTGTTTCTGATGTCACTTCCTCTCTGAACTCAGTTTATAAACGATCAATGGGCCCATACCGAGCTAAGAGCCGGAGATTCGAGAAATAGATGGCGCACTTACCCGTATAAAAAAATTCCCAAGGGGGGGATCCTTAAACGATGGGTTAGTGTGGCTGATACGGGTTTAGGCTAAATAGTTTTTCCTTTAAGGAGTTATCCTGCTTAATATAGACAGGGCCTCAGATCCCACATCAGGGCAAGAAAAAACTCAACCCATCCATCCATCCATTTTCTACCGCTTGTCCCTTTTGAGGTCGCGGGGGGTGCTGGAGCCTATCTCAGCTGCATTCGGGTGGAAGGCGGGGTACACCCTGGACAAGTCGCCACCTCATCACAGGGCCAACACAGATAGACGGACAACATTCACACTCACTTTCACACGCTAGGGCCAATTTAGTGTTGCCAATCCATCCATCCATCCATTTTCTACCGCTTATTCCCTTCGGGGTCGCGGGGGGTGCTGGAGCCTATCTCAACTACAATCGGGCGGAAGGCGGGGTACACCCTGGACAAGTCGCCACCTCATCGCAGGGCCAACACAGATAGACAATCCATTGGGCGCAATTAAAAACCTAAATGTAAATCCATCCATCCATTTTCTATCGCTTGTCCCCAATGTTATATGTTTCTCAAAGCATAATAATTGTGTAAATGTTGGGCTGGGCGATATATTGAATATACTCGATATATTGCGGGTTTGTCTTTGTGTGATATAGAAAATGACTGTAATCGTGATATTCGAGTATACGTCCTCACGCAGTTGCTTTTAGCTGCGGGCATTACACTACAGGCTTTTATCACTCTTTATTGTCTCTAATGAGCACAGCATACGGCCTTACTTTTTTTGGTTAGTTCAGTGATTATTGATTAGGCATATTTACTGAAATAAACTGCAACACAAAACAGTGCAATAACAGTGCAATACATTTCCATAACATGGTCACGACTGCATAGTTTCTCTTGTTATATTCTTATTTGTACTGTTATATTTTTATTCTTATTGTTGCTTTTTATTTGTATTCTTATTGTTATATTTTCAATTTTATTTCCATTTATACCCCCATTATTTACTTTTTACTTTTTAAATTCGATCTCAATTCTGTACACTGCTGCTGGAATTAAAAATTTTCCTGAGGGAACTCTCCTGAAGGAATCAATAAAGTACTATCTATCTATCTATATCAGCTCTGTGTCAAAAAAAAAAGTAGCAACCATGGTGACATCCCAAACTTCCAGTAGACGTGGTCTTTTTACACTCATAATCGCCTCATCTCTTTCACCCCAACAAGCCCCGGAATTTGCATGCACGTTGCGTGGCCCTATAATTGATTAATCATTTTCATGATCGTGAGAATTCATAATCGAAATCAAAATCAAAATTTGATTTAATTGTCCAGTCCTACTAAAGACCATTAAGAGTTTTTACAGACTGATGGTCTATGAATGCAGTATGTACTGTATAGCACTCAATCCACAGCCCCGAAGACGGCAACGTCTGGGTGGGGGACGTTTAAAGTATGCGGCGGTCGTCCTGACCCTGGAGGACCAGGCCCTGTAAATTTGTATTAATTGCTGGAGAAAAAAACACTTAATGTTTATCTCAGCTGCAATGAAAACTACTGCTCACATCTACATTGAACTGTTTTATGCTTATCACTATCAGGTTTGCTGCAAGGTACTTCAGCGACGCCCCTCCAGTGTTTCAGAGACTCTTCTTTACCAGTGAAGAGGCATCAGCGGTCCAGTATGGTCCAAGGCGGATGAAACTGCGTGACCTCATGGCTGCAACTCTTTGCTTCCTCAAGAGTGATTCTGCCAAGTTTGGACTACTCTGGGACTGGAGTCCATGTGTTTCCCTGCTGCTCACAAGAGATGTCATGGTTCGAGGGTGAGTGATTCCTTTGTCTCTATACCAGTTGTAACTTAAAGAGCAGGTCAACGGTCGCTCATCTAGAACACTTTCGAACCGAAGAGTAATGGTTTGAGTTCTGCTACAGAGAAAGATGAATGTCATTTTCCCTGTGAATTATTTCCAGTCTTATTTCAGGTAATTCTGATTATTTGTAATGTTGAAGCATTTGACTGTGAGTAATTACCGTATTTTCCGAACTATAAGGCGCACTTAAGATCCTTTTTTATTTCAAAACTCGACAGTGCGCCTTAAAACCCGTTGCGCCTAATGTAAGGAATAAGTTTGGTGAAGCTTACCAAACTCGAAGCAATTTTATTTGGTACATGGTGTAATGATAAGTGTGACCAGTAGATGTCAGTCAAATATAAGAGATGAGTGTAGGCTGCACCGTTTTATGTGCTTCAACATACGAGTATTATTATGGTGCGTGTATAAGGTAAGACATATTGTCTGCCGTTTTGTTTCGCAATATTATGCAAAAGCAACTTTTCTTACCTTCTGGTACAAGCTGATCTGTATACGAGATCTGCATAAATCCTGAAAAATTGCGCGCATCCGCCTTTGTAGTCCGTGCCGATCCAGTAGTCGATAAGTTTCTTCTTTTTCTATATCTTCTTATGTGGCATTCATCCTCCGCTGCTGCCATTTCTAATATAAAGTAGTGTAAAGTTCTTACTTATATCTGTCAGTAAACTTGCCATGAAAGCGCTAAAACATACCGGTGTAGTGAATTTACATTATTCACCCAAGGAACTTTAGTTATTAGAGTTCTTGTCGGACGTTTTTTCACAGGACACATTTCCGGTGTTGTTGTTTCCGGATGAGGAGATGCTGCTTCGTTGTTGATTTAAGTAAAGTCTAAATGTCATTAAAACAGTTAGCTCCATCTTTTGACACTTCTTCCACTCCCGTCCTTGCACGCTACAACAAAGATGACGGAGAGAAGTCGCTGTCGAAGGTGAGCCACGTAAATGAGACCGCCCACAAAATGGCGCAACGGGAGGCGACTGTCAGAAAGCGGCTTGAAGATGATCTGTAAAACATAATCTATGCAACATTTTGACCAAAGAACCACCATTACATGTTATGTAGACCACAAGGAAGTGTTTTCAATTTAGGAAAAAAAAAAGATTCCTTTAATGCACCTTATAATCCGGTCGCCTTATATGTGAAAAAAGATCAAAAATAGACCATTCATCGGCAGTGCGTCTTATAATTCGGTGCGCCCTATGGTCCGGAAAATAAAGTTAAAGTACCAATGATTGTCACACACACACTAGGTGTGGCGAAATTATTCTCTGCATTTGACCCATCACCCTTGATCACCCCCTGGGAGGTGAGGGGAGCAGTGGGCAGCAGCGGTGGCTGCGCCCGGGAATCATTTTGGTGATTACGGTGAAATACGGTTCTGGCAAAGGAACAATCGGTTAAATTAAATGACACATCTCTATTACGCACACAAATGTGACCGTAATATTCTTTATTCTAAGCGACCCAGAGCCCGGTGGTTGGGAATCGCTTAGGAGGAAATGCGCCAGGTGGGTGCCAGATATCATTACATCTTGCGCAGTGCTTGCACACAGTCCCAGTTTTATCCACCACTTTCTTAACAACGTCTGCATAACTTACAGTAAACCGCTCGCCATGTCCACAACACGAACGCCTCCACAACTCTCCTTCACGCTCTAAACTGTTTAGTAATACGAAGTAAAAAGAAAAAAACATGATCCAAAGTTCCGAACAACACACGCTCCAATCCGTTTCAGGTCAACCTAACAATTCAGGTTTTTTTTCATTCTGTAATTAATTTTTCCATCCCTAGTACTGACCTCGTCACTAGTCAGATGCTATTGTAAAAAGGTTTGATATCAACAAGCTATCACTCAACTTAAGTAAAACTAATTATATAATTCCTGGCCATAGGAAAACTAATAAACAGAATTAATGACACAGAAATAGAAAGAGTATATCAAACTACCTTTCTAGGTATTACCATTGATCGTAAATTAAATTGGAAATTGCACATAAAGAAATTAAGGACAAAAATATTTTAAAAAATCATTGCTATAGGGTGGTTAAGTTTGTCTGTGGAGGTGGGGGGGTGTTCACGTTCCGTCCCAAGGGTTCGCCTTGAGACCTAATGTGTAAAAACTTCAACTGGTGTATGGTATTCACAAAGAGTGAACAAAAGTGTATATAGTGTACATATATTGCACTGAGGATTGGTGTGATGTGGAGGAGGGGTGGGATTTAATTAGCTCTACTTCTTCCTAATCCTTTTTGGACATGTTGAAATGAAAACTGTTAACCTTAGTTTGTGCACAAATGAACTAACTGAAGACAATTAATATTGCGCTCAAATAATATACTATTTTTTGGTTTATTCAGTTTATATTTTTTTGCCAATGTTAACAGACTCATATTAGCTGTACCACTAAAGTCCAGAGTTTTTATCGCATCCAACATCGTTAAATGCCCCACCAGTCAAACATTTGTGGTTTCTTTTGTAAAAGTTGTGTACCCACAAAAGAAGGATTTAAATGAATGTGCATTACTTTTCAAGCCAATGTTGTGGTTTGTTTAAAAAAACAACTAGTTGGCAGAAGAATTTGCATACGTGCACACACATTCTTGAGCTGTCTACATACATTTTGGAGGCAGTGAGAACTGGAGACGCAAATGAGGACAAGAGAAGTCACATGTCTCACACACACAATTTGGTTTGTGTCAAACCTAACCCAACCTGCTTATAAAATCAATAAAACACTTGTATAAGTACATTGCTTTGTAAATCATACTGTAAGTATTCCACTCCAATTTCAATTTCAAACAATATAAGCCAACTTATATTTAAATAGATTAGTTTGTGAAACTATCATATTTACCAATCACGGAAATACAACATGATACGTAATTGCATGAACATGAAAAGCTATGCAAAAATATTTCATTATCATTAAAATATTTCCATAATTCCACCAAAAGGTCAGGAACTTTTGGTTCCTGGATCTCTAGCTTCCTGTAAAAAAGTGTGTTGTTTGTGTTTCCACCGCATTTCACAGTTCAGGGTAGTTTATACAAATCAGGCTGATGACGTCTGGAGGAGTGGTTTACTATATTTCTATACTGATACCATGTAAATAAACAGACAAAATTAGGTCACAGTTTTTGTACTAAAAAGTCAGTCATTGAAATACAAAGCAATAATATACAAAACGATGTGATTTATAAAATAAAGGCTACCAAATTGTTCATAAAAAGTCAGGCTTTTGTCTGCAATGTCCAACAGTCAAAAAGTCATCCTCTCAGTAAATTATGAATTCATGAGGGTCAGGCAATTCCTTTTGGTCCATTTCAGCTGTAAATAACAATTTATAAACAATGAATGTCAGGGTTTATCTCACACCCACAACACTAACTTTAGTGTTAGCTTGTTAGCATTAGCATTCTCTTAACTCGAGTTGAGGCTAATAACTACAATTTTGCGTAACGAAATAGTTTTAAAAAACTAATAAACAACAATAAATTGCATATACTTTAAAGACTACAGTTGAGTAAAAACACTGCAAAATAGTTCCACTAATCAGCGTTCTTCAGCACACAAAAGTTCCTTCATTTTGACAGCTCCTTTTGTTTTTCTTTCACTCCGTTGTCAAGTTTGTTGCAATAAAAAAAATACACAAGAAATAAGAAATAAATAAACAAGTCGCCGCGTATATTCCGATGGTGGTCGTGTGTTTGAAAGAGAAGTTCTAGGAAAGCCCCCAACTGTGTTCAACCAATCAGCGTTCGATAGCACAGTCCGTCCTCGAAAAGGTTCCTGGTCGCTTGGAAAAATCCCACCCAGCTAGGAGGAACTTTGAATGGTTCCTAAAGAACTAAATCTACCCGGGTAGTTTTTGGTGGGTTAAGCGGGGAAGTTCCTGAAAAAGTTCCTGCGGTGGTAAAGGACCTGTTGTCACTAATATTGCTCGCTATCTTTAACGTCCTCTGTGATCTCACATTGAATGTTGTCTGTAGGGATGTCCCGATCCGATATTTGGATCGGATCGGCCGCCGATATTTGCAAAAAAAATGCGTATCGGCAAGGCATGGGAAAATGCCGATCCAGATCCAGTTAAAAAAAAAATTCCGCTCCGTGTTTTCCAACGCACCTATTTAAATAGTACATTCCACTTTTCTGCTGCTCCCTAATTTCCGTTCCGCATTTTCCAGCACACCTTCATCACATCCACAAGTCTGTGGATTCTTACGCAGTTGCTTTTAGCTGCTGGCAATACACGACAGGCTCTTCTCACTCTTTTCTGTGTCTGTGCTTCTCACAGACAGCAAGCGCACCTTCTTACACACGCCACATACTGTCACGTCACACGTCACATACTGTCACGTCATACGTCACATACGTATACGTCCTCCCCGAGCAGAGAGGTAGCAGCATGGCTAACGTTAGCTGTGATGCTAGCGCAGCGGTGTGACCAACGTTCTCTCTAAGGTGCGCGCTTGTGCAATTGCGCACTGTTTAAACGTCCTCTGCGCATAGCAATTATATGCCACGCACAAAATCAAATAAAAAAATAAGCGCATAACAATTTTCGACATACAAACACGACAGAGAAAACAGTTTTCGTCATCATTGTTCAAATATTGTGACATCTGTCGAGACACTTATCTCCATTCGGTGCCACACGTCCACACCATCAAAATGCCAAGGCAAAAATTTCCACATCAACACTGTATGAACATTTTTTTAGTTGTGATTTCCTTCTCTGCATGAAAGTTTAAAAGTAGCATATATTAATGCAGTATGAAGAAGAATGTTTTAATGTAGACATGCAAGCCTTGAAAGAAAATGTTGAAAATCAAGACTACATTTCCTGCAAATGGATGCATTTTTACCCTATATTTTAACTTTAGATGTATTCTCATATCAAACTCTTTAGGCTGTCTTTTTGACACTTACATCCGGCGCCCCCCTCCACACCCTGGATTATAAATAATGTAAATAATTCAATGTGATTATCTTGTGTGATGACTGTATTATGATGATAGTATATATCTGATAGTATATATCTGTATCATGAATCAATTTAAGTGGACCCCGACTTAAACAAGTGTAAAAACTTATTGGGGTGTTACCATTTAGTGGTCAATTGTACGGAATATGTACTTCACTGTGCAACCTACTAATAAAAGTCTCAATCAATCAATCAAAACACATAGAATCATCATACTGCTGTGATTATATGCATCAAGTGTTCATTCAAGGCTAAGGCAAAATATCGAGATATATATCGTGTATCGCAATATGGCCTTAAAATATCGCAATATTAAAAAAAGGCCATATCGCCCAGCTTTTGTTTCAATGATGCCATTTCTGTTTGTCATGCATAATTTTGTCTATTTTGTGTTTATCCTTGAATAAACAGGTCAGTTTCTTGTTACCAACCATTGTGTATTATTCAAACTCACCTAATTCAGATGGCTAGTTGTTATCAAGAGTACTAAAACCCTTTTCAACATGATTCTGACAACTAAGTAGGCTAAATAACTTTAAACTTTAATACATGCTCGGATAGGCCATTATCGGTCAGTATCGGATCGGAAGTGCAAAAACAATATCGGTATCGGATCGGAAGTGCAAAAACCTGGATCGGGACATCCCTAGTTGTCTGTGCTGCCATTGTTTTCAGCAAAGTGAGTAAAGTTAAAGGAAATCAGCGCAAATATGGGGCTGCTTTGAATTTGTATAATAAAAGGACCCATCTCCGATAGATTTAGTGCCATGATTTCATACTGACTTGTCATTTGATTTTGAGAGCCAAATGGAAAGTTCTGGTGGACTAGATGGGATCTGCGTGCTGTTTGCAACTTCCTCATAGTAATATTTTTTAAATTAAAACATCTAACAAGACCACCACCTAGCTTATGTTACCATGTGTGGTTTAACGGAACACATTTGTTTGACGATTGTCTCAATTTTTCACAATTACAAAGTTTATCTAATAAAACATTTTTACCAGCCCGAATAAAATGATTGATGTTTACAGCGATCACTCACCCTATCTCGTCAACACGTACACTCAGGGAGTGCGTGCAAACATACAAACGCAGTCCAAGAGAAGCAACGAACACTTTACAGTCATGTTGTTGTTATGACAGAACATACATTCATAGACAGCTAATGCTACCTATCCAAATTGCTATTTTATTAGCTAACAATGCCTAAAGCTAATGCGTGTGCATGTGTTACGTGCGTACGTGATTACGTCATTATATACAAGAAGCCGTGACAGAGCGGGATATATAGTGTAAAATACAATAGGAAGTTGGCACCCTCACAGCATCTGTGTACAGCCCTTTTAACGTTGACTGAAATACACCCTTAAATAGCCATTAAACTGCCACCATTACAAATATTATAGAAAAACTAAAAACTTCAAAAGCACTAAATATTTTGTTGTAATCCTATATTTGGACTAGCGTTGTAAGGTATACCTGTATTAGTATAGTACCGCGATACTAATGAATCATATTCGGTACTATACCGTCTGTAAAAAGTACCGGTCCCCCCCCATCGTCGTCGTCACGTTGTGTCATTGCTGGGTTTGCGAGCAGAGGAGCATGTTCGGCAGCGCACAATCATTGAGTACTTACAAGCAGACACAGTGTGTAGACAGAAAAAGGAGAACGGACGCATTTTGGATACAAAAAACTAAAGATAAAGGTGAAGCTATAACACTGAAACGCCCTCAGGAAGAGGTGCTTTATGACATGGCTAGCTAATTAGCGGCTAAAGTCCATCCGTAGTCTGCATTGTTGTAGCGACTTCTAAATCACGAATCCTCGCTTCCATGGTGACAAATAAAGTAACTTTCTTACAAGTATCATCCCTGCAGGACGAGGAATAGCTAAACATGCTTCACTACACACCGTAGCTCACCGGCGTCAAAATGTAAACAAACGCCATGCGTGGATCTATACCTGTCCTCCACTGCAATAATACCAAGTACAGGAGCGTATCTAGTCGATACTACTATGATCACAACATCTTCTTTCTTTAAAAAAAAAGTATTATGTTTATAAACTCAGGTAATATGTTCCTGGACTCATGAGGACTTTGAATATGACCGATGTATGATCCTGTAACGACTTGGTATCGGAATGTTACCCAAATTTGTGGTATCATCCAAAACTAATGTAAATCATCCAAACAACAGAAGAATAAGTGATTATTACATTTTAACAGAAGTGTAGATAGAACATGTTGAAAGAGAAAGTAAGCAGAAATGAACAGTAAATGAACAAGTAGATTAAAAATTAATTTCCTACCACTTGTCCTTGATAATTTTGACAAAATAATATATGTCAGCAGCTAACTTATGAGCCTTTGTTTACTTACTACTGAAAGTCAAGTTGTCTTGTATGTTCACTATTTTATTTAAGGACAAACTTGCAATATGTTTAATGCACTGTAACAATTCTTGTTAAAATAAAGCTAATAATGCAAGTTTTTGTGGTCCCTTTTATTTAGAAAAGTATCAAAGTATCGAAATACATTTTGGTACTGGTACCAAAATATTGGTATCGGGACAACACTAATTTGGACTTAAAACGAAAAGTTTAAATAATGACCTAAACCAAATCTCAGTTGAAGGCAGCAGAGAATAACAAATGTATTTGACAAAATGTCCCTGTTTTTTTGTTGTTGTTGGTCACATTAGATTTTTTTACCCAACAATTGTGTTTATTTTCTTCATGGTCTCCAACAGATACACTGCTAATTGTTTAGCATTGGTTTCTCGTATGACTGATCAGCAGAAAACAACCTTCCTGACAAAAGCACTGACAAGTGATGAAATTCTTCAAATGAAAATCAAGTATGTATCTTTTGTCTACATTTACTATCTTTTAATATCTTTTATCTAGTGCTGTTAAAACTTTCAGGACTTTCTTTCATTTGTATTGCACTTGTATTGAAAGGCTTGTTTTCCAACATCCAAATATAATTTGAGATGATAACTCAAAATTATACCTGAGCAAGACTCTGTCAGAAGATGCACTTTGATTGTGTATTTGGTTTTACTCTCCAGGTCCTTTGAAGAAACCCAGCTGACTGATGTAGACAAAGCCCTGGTATTAGCCAATCAAGGCTCTGCAATATGGCACAAGGAAAAAAAGAAGTATACCCAGTGCCAAGTGGTATCAGAGGACTTGTCTCGAAATGTTGTGGCAATCTGTGGTGTTTTGCTGCCCAAAATTGCTCCAAAAGAGGCTGTGCAGGTAAACCTTTCCTTTTTCACATAACATTTTCTGTTAGTCCTTTTATGTGTGTTTTATAATTTAGGTTTAATGTTGATTGTTATTCACAATAAAAAGGATATGGTGCTAGTGGACTCAACCAGTCTCAATCTGAGAAGATTGGCTTTGGCTGTGGCGTCCCAGAAGCCTGTGCTCCTAGAGGGGCCTATCGGATGTGGTAAAACTGCCCTGGTGGAGATTATGGCTGCCCATACAGGTCATGCAAAAACTACAAACTTTCTGAAGGTTCAGCTTGGGGATCAAACAGATAGTAAGGTAAGTCAAAGTGCAACTCAAATGCTATTAACAATGCTGTTGCTGTCTGTGAGTGCCTGTGATTGTTTCCCAGCTTCTGCTTGGTATGTATCGATGCACTGACATACCAGGAAAGTTCATATGGCAGCCAGGAACTCTGACACAGGCTGTGACTAAAGGAATGTGGATTTTGTTGGAAGACATTGATCATGCACCACTAGATGTGGTAAGTACTACCTTAGGTGTGGTTTATTTAAGTTAGTTTAGTATTATGTGAGGGTGGTCGCGGCACGTGGTTAAATTCAAGCCCTGTATATGTGTGTGTTTATATATATATATATATATATATATATATATATATATATATATATATATATATATATTAGGGCTGCAACTAACTAACTATTCGTCTGATAATCGATTAATCTGTCGATTATTACTTCGATTAATAATCGGATAAAAGAGACAAACTATATTTCTATCCTTTACAGTATTTTATTGAAAATGAACAGCATACTGGCACCATACTTATTTTGATTATTGTTTCTCAGCTGTTTGTACATGTTGCAGTTTATAAATAAAGGTTTTTTTATTTTTATTTTTTTATTAAAAAAAAAAAAAAAAAATTGCCTCTGCGAATTGCACATAGCATAGATCCAACGAATCCATGACCAAATTAATCGCCAACTATTTTTATAATCGATTTAATCGATTAGTTGTTGCAGCCCTAATATATATATATATATATATATATATATATATATATATATATACATGCATACATACAGTATATGTGTGTGTGTGTATATATATATATATATATATATATATATATATATATATACATGCATACATACAGTATATGTGTGTGTGTATATATATATATATATATATATATATATTAGGGATGTCGCTCTATGAAAATGTATTATCATGGTTATCATTATCGCGGTATTTTTTAAATGTGCTTAAACTGAAATCTTTTAACCAAGTTTTATTATTAAAAAAACACAAACAACAGATTGAAAATTATTTCCATGGTAGGAGAAACGTTGTAGTTAAAAACACTGTTTCATGGACCTTAAGTAGAAAGTTGAACGTGCATATGAAAGCAACACAAGCATTATACACAAAATAATATGGTAGAAAAAAATAAATAAATAAATGTGAACATTGTGCATGATACCAGATATCACTTTATGGACATAAGAGATACAAAAATAAAAACAAATGTAAGAATTTTGCAAAGTGGCAGCTGATGGCCATAAGACGTAACTGCACTTTTTGTCCATGTACCGGTAGATAAATATAGTGTTGATGTATGAGATTTAGTCTTACACATAGGGCTGCACAATTATGGCCAAAATAATATTTAAGATTATTTTTATCAATATTTATATCATGATTATTCATTATGTTAGGTAAAATAGTGTTGGGGTGTGAACGCGACGCCATCATGTAGTTTGTAATGTCGAATAAAAAGTTTATAGATACACGTTATCCATATATTTAAAGACAAATATTTGTCTTTTTGTTCATTAATAGTATCAACGTGTCATCTTTTTCTCATTACATGTCTTTATGTCTACATGTAAAGCGACTTTGGGTACTTAGAAAAGCGCTATATAAATCCCAGTTATTTTTTTATTTTTTTTATTTTATCTCTTATTTTTACATTTTCATAGAGAGAGGTATTTTTTGTTATGTACATTTATATGTCCTAATTTATGTAAATGTAGATACTGTATCGGGACAGATCCATTAAGAGTTTGAGCAGAAATATGTCGTATAAAAATTAACTATACACCATAAAATATTAAGAAAATATAAAACACAAAGCAGTTTGGCTAATGAAAATGAAGTCTAATAAACAAGCTTTGTTGTTCTCCATCAACACCAACAGTTTGGCCAACAAAAATAAACAGGAGTGGTACCTCTCATATCGAGTACACAATCTTCACAGCCTGCGTTCAGTTGGATGAGATGACAATACATTATAGCTAGTATTGATGTTATTTGAACACTGATACAGTTTGCAGTTAAGTAAAGGACGAGTGAACATCCCAGTAAACAAACTAAAGACTTTATAAAAAAAGTTGTGACAACGTTCACGACACATCGCCTGCTTCATGTTTCCTCTCGATAACTCTGTCACAGCAGCTGAAGGACGCTGTATTGAGAAAATAAATGCAACATCAAATAGTTTTCTCCTTTGCTGTATACTTTGTGTGGGACAGATGCGTCTGTCTCCAATATTGTCCACACCTGTCGCCATCTAAAAACTACCGCTCTTACACGCACGCCGAAAGTCCACGGAAATGAAGTGAGGGAAAATAAAGTTAAACCAAGCGTTTGGCTCTGTTTACTCCGAGGGCAAAGCTCCGTCGCAAAGTCCGTATAGTTGTGTTCCGCCATGTTACCGTATTTCAAGCTGAACGACGCATGTGCGCATGCGCCAGCGCTGCTGTGAGTTTGGTTCCGGAAGTAAGCAGCGATGCAAATAATTTTTTTTAAATTTTAGTTGGTTTTTTTTAAGACTTTAGGTTAGGCGGTGGCTCTTTGTTGTTAAGACGGCTGCCTTAACAACAAAGCGCTGCAAATCCTTTTCAACCTATAATTAATTAGGGGCGGTATAGCTCAGTTGGTAGAGCGGCCGTGCCAGCAACTTGAGGGTTGCAGGTTCGATCCCCGCTTCAGTCATCCTAGTCACTGCTGTTGTGTCCTTGGGCAAGACACTTTAACCACCTGCTCCCAGTGCCACCCACACTGGTTTAAATGTAACTTAGATATTGGGTTTCACAATGTAAAGCGCCTTTGGTCAATTGAGAAAAAGCGCTATATAAATGTAATTCACTTCACAAATAAATACACCGCAAAGACAAGATGCTTAACATTCAAACTGGTAAACTTTTAGCTCATTTGGAATTTGATGCCTGCAACATGTTTTTACAATGCTGGCATAAGTGGCAAAAAAGATTGAGAAACTTTAGGAATGCTCATCAAACACTTATTTGGAACATCCCACAGGTGAACAGGCTAATTGGGATGAGTGGTTATAAAAGCAGCTTCCATGAAATGCTCAGTCATTCACAAACAAGGATGGGGCGAGGGTCACCACTTTGTGAACATTATACAGTACAGGCCAAAAGTTTGGACTCACCTTCTCATTCAATGGGTTTTGTTTATTTTCATGACTATTTACATTGTATTTTGTCACTGAAGGCATCAAAACTACGAATGAACACGTTTGACAAAAAAAGGTGAAATAACTGAAAACATGTTTTATAGTCTAGTTAATTAAAAATAGCCACCCTTTGCTCTGATTACTGCTTTGCACACTCTTGGCATTCTCTCGACGATTTCAGTTATTTCACTTTTTTTTGTTAAGTACTTAATTCCACATGTGTTCATTACGGTAATAGTTTTGATGCCTTCAGTGACAATCTACAATGTAAATACTAATGAAAATAAAGAAAATGCATTGAATGAGGAGAAGGTGTGTCCAAACTTTGGCGTGGTCTGCTCTATACATAATATATGTTCTGTTGCACCTATTGTACACCCAATACAGACACACATTTAATCTGCTGTAAAATTTTCTTTTTTTCAAGGTATCTGTCCTCCTTCCATTAATGGAGAATAAAAAGTTAATGATTCCAGGACGGGAGGATAGCATTGACATATCCCCTGGATTTCAGTTCTTTGCAACAAGAAGGTATGAATGCCATTAAAAAAAACATATATCTACTGTTTGTCCATCTGTAACTATTACATTAATACAGTATACTACAAAATGCATATTTATAATACCTGCAGGCTTTTTTCTATCATGTGTGGCACCTCTTGAAATATACAATGACTATGATCTTATTGGTCAGTTATGGAAAAGATGTTTGTTCCGTGGACAGAAATACATTTTTTCAGGGGACAAGACATTTTCAGCAAATCAGTAGCCCAATGGGCGGTCCATTTACTGTTTGATCATGAATAAGAACCTCCTGGCCTCAGTCAGAACACTGAAGTGGTTCTTTCAACATGACAATGACCCAAAACATACGGCCAAGACAACAAATGAAACACTTTAAGAAGCTATTGTGGCCTAGCCGGTTTCCTTACTTTAATACCATTGACAAATCTGGATGTAGTTTATGTTCTGTCTTACCATAAGGGCTAAACTTTAATCAGCAGACGATCAAATTATTGTGCATCATGTGCATACACTTCTGAATGACTGGCCCACTGCACATTTCATTCATCCATTTTCTGTAACGCAATTCCAATGTAACCCACACCCACACAGACTTAAGTTAACATGACCATCATCTTTGTAGTTGTAATTCCGTGCAGCGCTCGCAATTTGTAGATGGCACGATGTGCACCATGAACTCCATTGTAAAAATTTGTTTTTTACATTTGTTTGTTCTATTTTATTTTATGCTTAAATTTGCCATTTTCACATTGATTAAGTTTGAAGTTATGTTACCTTTAATTTGGTTATTATGGTGTCATTTTGATCATTGTTTTGATTATATCATAATTGGAATATTTGAATGATAAACAAATGTGCTGTGGCAGTTGTGGATGTCACCAATGTGGCGGTTTGAGGAAACACTCGATTGCTTTTCTATACTCGTTTTTAATGGTGAACTGTCAACATGGGAATGCTGAACAGGAGTGAAGTGAATTATATTTATATAGCGCTTTTCTCTAGTGACTCAAAGCGCTTTACTTAGACTTAAGACTTAGACAAACTTTAATGATGCACAAGGGAAATTGTTCCACACAGTAGCTCAGTTACAAATGATTGAAAAGATGGGAAGGACAATGCAGGTATAAAATAGACTAAAAGCAATATTAAATATAACATATATACGTAATATTTAAATAATATATGTACAGTATATGATATATACTGATACATTATATTAAATGTTTATATCATATATATACAATATATAACAATTACCATGTACAATATTACAGTATACGTAACAGCTGCAGCATAAAATAGAGAGTAAATCCAGCAGAAAATAGTGAAACCCATTATCTAAGTTACATTTAAACCAGTTTGGGTGGCACTGGGAGCAGGTGGATACAGTATCTTGCCAAAGGACACAACGGCAGTGACGAGGATGGCGGAAGCGAGGATCGAACCCTCAAGTTGCTGGTACGGCCACTCTATCAACCGAGCCACGCCGCCCCAAAAGTGCTTAAAGTTTTTTAATAATTATGCCTGTGTTGGCCCTGCGATGAGGTGGCGACTTTTCCAGAGTTTACCCCACCTACCGCCCGAGTGTCTCTGGGATAGACTTCAGCACCCCTTGCCACCCCGAGAAGGAGACGCGGTAGAAAATGGATGGATGGATGGATGCCATGATTTTACCAGTCTGGCCCACGAGGGAATAGTTTTACATCCACGCGGCCCCTGAGCTAAAATTAGTTTGACACCCCTTATTTAGAGTCTTCAATGAACCTAATACTAAAATTCTAAAATACAAGTAATACAATTAAACAGTTGTACATGAGATTGTTGCTGGTGTTCTTATTTTCTAAAATTATGCACTGTACTGTATGTTAAAAAAAAAAATCTGGAGTTAAGTCATGCTATAAATGCACAATTTGCAAATATGCTTGTAGTAGCATATCCATATTTCTTTGTATTACTTAGTTTGTGGTAAAACATAAATTAGAGTTTGATATCATATTCTCCTTTGTTTCGGATAACAAAACAAACTAACTTATTGTTTTTGTATTAAAGGATGAACTACAGTGATGGCGGTTGGCACAAACCACCACACTCCAATGCAGCTTTACTTGATAAGTACTGGACAAAGCTGCAGATTGGTAACATGACTAGAGAAGAGCTGAAAATGGTAAGTAATGGATGCAGAATGTTTTGAATGTTGTTCTTGTTCTATCTACCCGATGCATGTAGCCACCTGTAATGTCACTGATTGCATTAGATTTAGACATATTTTGTTTACCAGTGCAAACAGAGTTTGGAATTGGGGATTATTTTGGAGTCGATTGATATTTATTATGAAAGTTGACAATTATCATTTACATAGAGCGGAGCAATTGCATTACAGTCATTTTATGACTTGTGTCTGCTGAGTATGTGCTTGTGTGCTCTTGCACGTGTCTTTGTGTTGTTCAGATCTTAGATTAAATGGCTAAATCCTCCCAGTTTCTTTTCTTCTAATGTGTTTGCATCTCATCGAAACCAAATAAGATACAATGGGCCAGATGTACTAATATCCAAATACCATGCGCTAAACAGCGTGTGCAAACAATAAAATAGCGTGTACTATAGGTAGCCATGTTGCGTGTGAACTTCTAACACATCAAGTGCAATTAAAATATGGTGCTGACTGCCCTATTTAAATGAGGATTTTGCATGCATACAGAGTTTTTACTACAGAGACACTTGATAATTTTCTGCACATTCGTGTTATCATGCTCCTACCTGTGTGCAATGTGTTGAACCAGCACACATCTATATTCTGTAACACCTTTTCTGAATTGTAATCTTGACAAGAAAAAAATATGCACACTGACACCTAATGCTGTTCGTGCATTTGGAATGACTCAAACGCAAGACACCAAATTTAATTCATTTTAATCAATCATCAGTCATCCAGCAGCTAAAAAATTATAAAAGGAAATTGCTGTATAGAAGATCTGTCCAATATCTTTTACTTCTATCAGTCCAATCCAAAAGTGTTGATACACACACGTAGGACACAGGGTTCTGTGTCCATCAGCTGTTTTTGCAGCGCGAGCACCTCTTTCCTCACAGCCGTTTGTGTCTGTGTCAGATATCACATTCTTTTTCCCACATGCTAAATAAAATGCAAAAAAGAGCTCCCAAAACTTTGATGAGTGTTTATAAATCACATTGCGCATGCTGTTTAATATATTTGCATCTTCTCCCAGTATTGTGGGTGTTTTGGAGATTAGCATATATTCTGCATATTAATGAAGACAGAGACACAAAATTAATTTCCCCCCATTATACTGCTTACTTAACAGACGCTATCCACTTTGCACACATTTAGTCGATCAGCTTTGCGTTTTATTTCAAATGTGCATGGTTTTGAGTATACGCATACCTTATGTAAATCAGGCCTTATGTGTGTATTTGCAAAGATAAAACAGAGGTTTTATTAATTGTATTATGTCCTTGAACCACACAAAGTGAACATGAGACTCGCCATGCATTGCACTCAGCTTCCCTGTGTCATTGTCATATCAACATACCGCATAGGAGCGTCTAAAGTACAGTACAACAAATTAGTAGTAATTACCTTTTGTATATTTGTGTTGATTACAAAACTTCTGCATGAATGAGCCCTTATTTGACAATCTTTCTGTGCGTAGGTGGTAATCAACAAGTATCCAACACTGACAATGGTGGCAGATCGTCTCTTGGATATTTACTGCCTCCTGACGGGTGAGAGACATTTAGACCCGTTGTTACATCAAAACTCCCGAGAAAGCCTTCAGTGCAAGTCTGAGGAGAGACCCACAAAGCTGGAGGGCAGAGCACTGTCTCTAAGGTGAGGACTAGCCCACGATGAAGCTTGTTATTTTCATTTTGCGCTTAACAGTAGACACACATTGCTTATAGGTTGTATTCAGCTGATGTCACATCAGGCTTCATTACCGGTAAATATGCAAGGTTCAAAATGGTGGTCAAGCGAGCGTCTTTTGTCAAAGCGTTCTGAGCTGCAATTTGCCAATCAATCAATCAAAGTTTACTTATATAGCCCTTAATCACAAATGTCTCAAAGGGCTGCACAAGCCACAACAACATCCTCGGCTCAGATCCCACATCAGGGGAAGAAAAAACACAACCCAGTGGGAACAACGAGCAACCTTGGAAGGCACCACAGATGTGGAGGAAAGTGATAAGTTAATCATATTTAGCACTGATGGTCCTAATATTACAAACAGCTCCTTGGTAAGTTTCCCAGGAAGTGGTTAAAGTAAACATGTTTGTTTTGTCGGTACAAGTCGCAGGAGTTCCTCTGGTATTTCTTCAAAAAGAGAGATTATTTTGGAGGGAAATATCCGTTGTACATACATTCGTATCTGTTTCAATAGAACCCAGTTGGAGTTGGGACGCGTTATCTTTAATCTCCTTTCTAATTTTTTTATTAAAGAAATTCATAAAGTCATCAGCCGAGTGGGTGGAGCGACCCGGGGAGTCCCTTGTTGGGTTAGCGAGGCTACTATACTGAAAAAATATTTAAGATGATTAACAGTGGTTATGTTGACAATAGGTCTATCGTATTACCGTTGCGATGCGTGTGTTCATTTATTATTTGTGTAAGAACACGGCTATCAATTATAGTCTGGAGCGCCACGCACAGATGGTCTAACCTAACCATATTCATATGGATATTTCAATCTGTCCTCGTTAAGCGCGAAAAATTAATCTGGTTTTAACCAGTTTTCGCTGAGACCAATGACGTTAAGATTGATGTCTCTAATGACCTCATTAACTAATAACGTTTTGGAAGACAATGATTTGATGTTTAAAAAGCCCATTTTAATAGGCTGTTTTGAGGAATTTTTCTTTCAAGAAAAATGCCCTATGCTTGCATTGTTTAGGCTGTTGAAACTGTTCAAATCATGAAAAGGATAAACATTTCTTGGGAGTTCCTTGAGAGGTAATCAAGAAGGGTGGAAAAAAGCGACGACGAAAAACGCACAGGTTTGCAATGATCACTTCCCCTTCAAGTATTATCTTGATGTTTTTTGTATTTTATCTTGTTTCGGAGTTCTTAAAACACTAGTATTGCTACGCGTGTTTCGTAAACAACCAACTCGGCGAGTGAGCAAAACCTAGAAAAGTTCAGTTTTTTACCAAAGACAGCAATCATAAATAAAGCTTTCATCACATACAAAATGTTAAGATCTATAGTTATATTTTGATAAAGACGGGGGAAAACATGCGTACTCATAACAACGCGTGCAACAGCAACAATGTTCATGGTCGAAACAGTTACAGTCAGCTCTGATCACTTCTCCGTCTTCTTTCACAACTAGCCAGGTGTTGAGTTATTATCTTAATGAGTGGTTAAATTATTAACTAAATTAAATTAAAAATATTAAATCAAAACTATGGAGAGCTACTCACATTTTATATACCGGTACGTACAAGGAGGCGTCCTCGTAAGACGCCAAGTAAAATCTTGAAATGCAACTTTACCCAAACAAAAACGATTCATGTTTTATTCTTGATACCAATTCCGTTGACCCAGCCACTCACACTTTTTCATCTGTTTTGCCGTGTAGAAGGACGTCTGGAGCACCAGATAGTTCGACAACTCTGGGAAGGCGACTATTGGATAATACTTGAAATCACTCAACTATTTTTTTTTTTTGACAAAGTATAGGGATCGGTCTTTTTGCATAGTTAGGTTTTTTCGCTCATATCTGCTTTTAGTGGTTAGATCTAGGCTCCTTGCATACTCAGTTTGCACACTGTTTGCTGCACGGTAGCCATAGTGGTTTGTTTTTTGTTCACTGGAAGTAAACAAGTCAGAAAAAGTCTCGTGACTGAATACCGTACAACCTATAGAGCGATTCGCATTCCTCCCAGGGTAAATGTAGGGGAGCGATCATATTACGCTGCGTGTGATTGGACAAGTTTGTCTCATGCAAGACAGCATTCTTGCTGATATTTTCATTTGTGTGTGTTTTTATTCATCTAGGGATTTACTGAAATGGTGTGAGAGGATCAGTGTCGATTTTGACAGCACGTCTCCAACTACAGCACAGCATGTCTTCCAAGAGGCAAGCGAGTTTTGTGTTTGACTTCACAATGAGTGAAATATCTATCCAGTGTACAGAAAGTGAATATCTAAAAAAAAAAAAAGGGAATAGATGTACCTGGTGTTGCTGTTAGTTACACCTTTAATTTAAAAGGATTCTTCAGTTCAAAATGTTTTTATGTGCCGTTCCCACATACGTCTCATGACACTGTACACACTGTAACGTTTTAGTTTCATTTTGCTGCCTGTTTGACAAAATAAATACATCAGCACATCCAGTCGCAAACTAGAGATGCGCGGTTTGCGGACACAACCGCGGAGTCCGCGGATTATCCGCGGATCGGGCGGATGAAATTAAAAAAACTAAGATTTTATCCGCTCGCGGGTCGGGTCGGGCGGATTAATTTTTTTTTTTTTTTTTTTTTTTTTTTTTTTGCGGGTGGCAGTTAAACCAATTCGGAAATATATATACATAGTTAAATGTTGTTACCCACATACGAAAAACGAGCAGGCACCTGCTGCATATGCCACAACAGAAGAAAAAAAAAGAAAAGAGATGGACACTTTTACGGAGCGGAGAAGGGACGCCTCGCCGGGGTCCTGGACCGAGGCCCCTTCCCCCGAGAGGGCCCCACCGGGAGCCGTAGCTGAAGCGATCCGCGAGAAGGGCCCGACGCACGTCCAGGGTCACTACCGTGCCCACCGCACCGACACCCCGCCTCGTCCGCTTTCGCCGCGGCCGGCGTCACGCGCAGCAGGTAAGCAGCTTACCTGCCCGCCACCCCCGTGGCCGGGGGCTCGTAACATGGGTCACTCCGCGCGCTCCGCCCGCGCAGCTTACCTGCTTGCCACCCCTGTTGCCGGGGGCGCGTAACAGGGGTCACTCCGCGCGTAGTGCGCTCATGAAAGGGGTGGGGCTCACCCTGGTTGATATAGAGAGCAGGACGGTGGCCATGGAAGTTGGAACCCGCTAAGGAGTGTGTAACAACCCACCTGCCGAATCAACTAGCCCTGAAAATGGATGGCGCTGGAGCGTGGGCCCATATCTGGCCGTCGCCGGCAGCGAGACGCGCTTGGAGGTGCGCTCAGCGCGGCTCCCATATGATTGCGCACTGGTGTGCGTCTGGGTCGTGACAGCGTGGCACGCGAATGTCTGTGCATTGGATCAGTCTCCTTTCTTTAACAGGCAAAAGCTTTATAACCTCACCATACCTGCCAACTTTTAAATCAGAAAAACCTAGTAGCCAGGGTCCAAGGGCCGCAGGCCCCGGTAGGTCCAGGACAAAGTCCTGGTGGAGGGTTCAGGGCTTCGCCCCCCGACGCAAAATGACTATTAGCATTCAGACAGGTTAAAATGTTGCTAAAACCATCACTTTTCTATCAGTCACAGTGACTTTTCAAAACAAAAATATTACAGCAAAAATCATATGGGTTGATTGACATGTTTATTCTGTAAGCTAACTTCAATAGTTTGAAATTATTTTGACAGTTAATGCCAGTTATCCTGTCAACCTTTCACAAGACTTCAATTTGTTAATTGAAAGTATAAATAGTATAAACACTTTTTACAGTATGTCGTGCTGTGAAATACAGCCGACAGGATTGCGCATGCGGTGCAGGAGAACAAAGGACTTCTTTCATTTAAGGTTTGTGATAAACCATCAAACTCATTCGTTAAAAGGACTCTATAGTAATATAAAGCGAATTTTTCTGGACATTATCATGCAAGAAAAGTTTATTTTTGGGATCGCGATCACCGCGTAATGATTTTTAAAGGTTGCATTACATTATTAACTGTCCCATGTGATCAGCCAGTGCGATTGGAAGTCCATGCTCAATTATTGCCTCCGTAAATAAAACTTCGGCATTTATCACATCCAAAGAATCTGTTTGGGCGACGAAAAACGTTGAAAGTTTTCCACTTGTATCGCTAGCAACGGCATTAGACTTGTGTTTTTTTGTCCCAACGTGGTCTTTTACATCGCTAATTCCTCCGTGTCCGATCGAAAAATCTTGTCTGCACAAGGTGCAATTCGCGTAGTTTTCACCCTTTTTTTAAATTTTTTTATTAATATTAGATATATAACAACGGGCGGATGGTGGGCGGGTGCAGTTCTGATCAAACGTTACATCGGGTGGATGGCGGATGGTTGACGACTTTCTGACGCGGTTGCGGATGAAATAATTGCCTATCCGCGCATCTCTATCGCAAAAGCTTCACTGGTTGAAACGGATGTAGTACAATGCCTCGCCACAAGTGGTGCTATAAGCTGACAGAAAGCACCAGAAACACCAGAGCTGCAGAAGAAGAAAAAGAGTGCATGGCACAAATGACATTGTCGCAACACAAACATGTTAACTCTCTGCATCTAATTGTTTAGAACTGAAGAATCCTCTTAGATTAAGGCTGAAACGTGGTAAACTAACAACAAATCCAATTAACTTAAATTCAACTTTGGCGGATTACTACGGCCATGAGGTGGACTATAAAGATTTTTAGGAATATAAAGCAGATAAACAATTTGCTATGTTTGTGATTACCCATCATCTATTTAGTAAAATCTTTTGATCATTTTTTTCACTAGGCTCTTGACTGCTTCACAGCAATGATGTCTCATCCGGAAAGCCAACTGCAGATGGCTGAGATAATTGGAAGCAAACTTAATATCTCCAAAGAAAAGGTATTTCCTGTCAAGCCATTGTCTAAATACAAAAACATTTACAGATTAAACATATGCTGTCTTGGTCCGGGCACTGTTGAAAATGCAAAGCAAGAGACTCTTAGACTCTTAGAGATCACACAAGGCCGCAGTTTATGTGACCTTGTGTGATCTAACCTCTTAAAGCATCCATCCATTTTCTACCGCTTTTCCCTTTCGTGATCGCGGGGGGTACTAGAGCCTGGATTCGTGCAGAAGGCGGGATACACCCTGGACAAGTCGCCACCTCATCGCAGGACCAACACAGATAGACAGACAACATTCACACTCGCAGTGGTTCTCAATTGTTTTCTGTTACGCTCCCGCCGAGGAAGAAGAAAACATTTTGTGTCCTCCCACTGTTTGCCGCGACTATAAATAGTATCATTTGTCTATGAAATTGTTGTAATTACACCCCTGCAAAACATAGTATCCTCACTAACATAAAAAATAAATAAATATAGATCAACTTACAACAAAAAATAATTTTATTAACATATTTTTTTAGTCTCTAACAGAAAACAATTTAAGTGCCTTAATTTGCCTGAAATTAAAGAACAAATGTTAGCCTTATTTAAAGGGAAACCTTACTTTTTTGGGGAATTTAGCCTATTATTCACAATCCTTATGTAAGACAAAAACACATTTTTCTTTTTTAATGCATTCCAAATATTAAATAAATGCCATCAAAAGTCAGCTTACAATGGAGCCTATTATATGTTTCTATATACCCCCCAAATGCAGTGCCTCTTTAAACTATACACATTTTCACAAGATCCACTGTTGCTTTGTATGTCAATAAAGTCATTATGAAGAAAAACCGGCGGCCAAGAACTAGGAACACTTTTTATTTTAACACAGCCTTTTTTTTTCTCCCGCACACCTGCCATCAAGAGTCTAAAGACAAGCCGTACAGTTTTTGTCTTCACAATAAAAGTGCTACTCCATCCTGCCCGAGCTAAACACCTATCTGCTCGACGCTGTAGCGCTGACTACATGCGCTCTGAATACGCACTGCTGATTGGCTGTTACCGCTCTGAATACGCACTGCTGATTGGCGGTTACCGCTCTGTATGTAACCAATCAGATGGTTGTGTGGGTGGTACAATGGTGGGTGCTGAGACAGAGGCAGAAGAAGCAAAGCAGCTTGTTAAGACTTTAGCTTAGAAACTCGTTCGGTACACCTCCGAACCGAAACCCCCGTACCGAAACGGTTCAATACAAATACACGTACCGTTACACACCTAGTATTTATTTATATATATATATATGTATATATGTGTGTATATAAATGTAAATATATATATATCATGGACGTCATCCACAGCTCGATAGCCAGACTACAATCCAAGCACCCGAAAGCGCTCATCCTCATCTCGGGAGATTTTAACCATGTTACTATGGACAAATCACTACCCAACTTCACTCAGTATGTCAGCTGCCACACCAGAGGAAATAAGATCCTGGACCTGCTGTACGCAAACATCAAGGATGCGTATAGCTCCATACCACTACCAGAGCTGGGCCGGTCAGACCACAACCTTGTTTACCTCAACCCCTGTTATGTGCCTCTGATCAAAAGACAGCCTGTGACCAAAAAAACAGTGAGAAGGTGGTCAGAAAGGGTCCAAGAGACACTACAGGGCTGTTTTGAGGTAACCTACTGGCAACAACCTGAGACCCCCCCAGTGTGTCTGTCTGCAGAACAGGTGAATGCACAGCTAAATAAGCTACAAACAGGCCGCGGGTCCTGACGGTGTGAGCCCCAGGGTGCTCAAAGCCTGCGCCCCACAACTGTGTGGTGTGCTCCAGCACATCTTCAACATGAGCCTTAGGCTGCAGAAAGTCCCCACACTGTAGAAAACCTCATGCATGGTCCCCATCCCCAAGTGCACGCGACCCAGCACGTCGAAGGACTACAGGCCGGTGGCTCTAACCTCCCATATCATGAAGACCATGGAGAGGTTGGTCCTGGAACAACTCCACCCTACAGTCAAGCCCCACCTGGACCCACTCTAATTCGCCTACCAGCCCCGACTGGGAGTGGAGGACCCAGTAATCTACCTGCTGAACCGAGCCCACACCCACCGAGACAAGCCTGCGAGCAGTGTGAGGGTCATCTTCTTTGACTTCTTCAGTGCTTTCGATACCATACGGCCTGGACTACTGGGTGTGAAGTTGGAGACGATGCAGGTGAAGGCCCCCTTGGTGTCCTGGGTTGTTGATTACCTGACTGACAGACCACAGTACGTGCGACTGCAGGACTGTGTCTGACAGGCTGGTCAGCAACACCGGGCCCCACAGGGCACAGTCCTCTCCCCCTTCCTCTTCACCATCTACACCATCGATTTCCACAATCACTCAGAGTCATGCCACCTTCAGAAGTTTTCTGATGACTCAGCGATAGTGGGGTGTATTGAGGATGGTGATGATGAGGAATACAGGGCACTGGTGGAGGACTTTGTCACATGGTGTGGAAAGAACCACCTCCAGCTCAATGTGACGAAGACCAAGGAGCTGGTTGTGGACCTGGGAAGGAGGAGGAGTACTCTGGCGACCCCTGTTTCCATCAGGGGGGTCGATGTGGACATGGTTGAGGATTATAAATACCTCGGTGTACACATCGACAACAAGCTGAATTGGTCAAAACACGCTGAGGCACTCTACAAGAAGGGACAGAGCTGCCTCTACTTCCTCAGGAGGCTAGGATCCTTCAACGTCTGTACAAAGATATTGAAGATGTTCTACGAGTCGGTGGTGGCGGGCGCCTTCTTGTACGCCGTAGCCTGCTGGGGCAGCGGGCTGAGAGCGAGGGACGCAAACAGACTGGACAAGTTGGTTGAGAAGGCCAGTAACATGGTGGGAGTGGAGCTAGACTCTCTGGCTGTGGTGTCAGAGAGGAGAAGTCTAGCAAAACTTCTAGCCATTATGGACAATACCTCCCACCCACTACACTCGGACCTTGCGGAGAGAATGAGCACGTTCAGTGGAAGGCTCAGACTCCCAAAATGCAACACGTTACGACACAGGAGGTCCTTCATACCGACAGCCATCAGACAGTATAATGCACATGTTCCTTGACTGCACTTAAATGTAGAATATATGTAGAATATATTTATATTATTCATATATTATATATTATATGTATAATATATTATATATATTATATTATTTATTATTATTATTATTATTATTGTCTATTGTGAGCAAACTGTAGTGCTGAATTTCCCCCAGGAATCAATAAAGTACTTTCTATTCTATTCTATTCTATTCTATTCTATTCTATTCTATATGTGTGTAGATATGTATGTGTGTGTATATATATATATGTATTAGAGATGCGCGGTTTGCGGGCACAACCGCGGAGTCCGCGGATTATCCGCGGATCGGGCGGATGAAATTTAAAAAAATTAGATTTTATCCGCGGGTCGGGTCGGGTCGGGCGGTTATAAATAAATAAATGATAAATGGGTTGTACTTGATTGAAATAAAAAAAAATTAGATTTTAAATAGATTCAGGCGGGTGGCCGTTAAACCAATTCGGAAATATATATACATAGTTAAATGTTGTTACCCACATACGAAAAACGAGCAGGCACCTGCTGCATATGCCACAACAGAAGAAAAAAAAAAAAAAGAGATGGACACTTTTACGGAGCGGAGAAGGCCCCCGACGCCTCGCCGGGGTCCGGGACCGAGGCCCCTTCCCCCGAGAGGGCCCCACCGGGAGTCGTAGCTGAGGCGATCCGCGAGAAGGGCCCGACGCACGTCCAGGGTCACCACCGCGCCCACCGCACCGACACCCCGCCTCGTCCGCCTTCGCCGCGGCCGGCGTCACGCGCAGCAGGTAAGCAGCTTACCTGCCCGCCACCCCCGTGGCCGGGGGCTCGTAACAGGGGTCACTCCGCGCGCTCCGCCCGCGCAGCTTACCTGCCCGCCACCCCTGTTGCCGGGGGCGCGTAAAAGGGGTCACTCCGTGCGCAGTGCGCTCACGAAAGGGGTGGGGCTCACCCTGGTTGATATAGACAGCAGCTAGGACGGTGGCCATGGACGTCGGAACCCGCTAAGGAGTGTGTAACAACCCACCTGCCGAATCAACTGGCCCTGAAAATGGATGGCGCTGGAGCGTTGGGCCCATACCCGGCCGTCGCCGGCAGCGAGACGCGCTTGGAGGTGCGCTCAGCGCGGCTCCCATAT